>NC_080185.1:36791591-37049091 GCF_950295315.1 Erinaceus europaeus
AAAGGGGAAGGGGAAGGGGAAGGGGAAGGGGGAGGGGAAGGGGGAGGGGAAGGGGAAGGGGTAGGGGAAGGGGTAGGGGAAGGGGAAGGGGTAGGGGAAGGGGAAGGGGAGATAGCATTATAGATATAAAAAGATTCTCATGCCTGAGGCTTTGAAGTCCCAGGTTCAATTCCCCCCAGCACCATAAGCCAAAGCTAAGAAGTGCTGGTTAAAAAAAAAAGTGTGAGGTTAGATAATAATAATAATGGTTATTCAAAGAGGCTCTCATGCCTGAGGTTCCAAAGCCTCAGGTTCAAATCCCCATGTCACCATAAACTAGAGATGAGTAATGCACTAACAAAAATAAATATAAATGTTAAGAAATGGACAAGTTGTGAGTGGAAAAGATAGCATAATGGCTATTGCAAAGAGACTCTCATACCTGAGGATTCAAAGTCCCAGGTTCAATACACCACACCACCAGAGCTGAGCAGTGGTCAGGTTAAAAAAATTATAAGCTATTTGTAGCATTCTAAACTTTAACTCAAAAGCAGAAACACAAAGAAATTTCACTGAGGATATTAAGAATGTTAATCACATCAAATCGATGGGGTTTACAGTCAACAATATTTATACCCCTTTCCTATATTAGGGAGCTACTACTCTATTCCCTGATCCAGCTTTCTGGTCCTTTTTCTAGCCATGACAGTATCTCCCCAGACAACTTGGATGCACCTGCACATCAGATTTCAGGCTCAGGGGAAAAAAGAAAAAAGAAAAAAAAAAGCATAGCTACAGGCCCTTTGGAATATAACTAAAATATGCCTACTAGGTATCTACAAAATGAAGGACCGCCCAACTCTTCATCTGCACTATTCCAGACTTTAGGTCCATGATTGGTCTCGATTTGTTTGGCTTTGTATATTAACTCTCTTGTCAACCACCAGGTTCCAGATGCTAGCATGATGCCAACCAGACTTCCCTAGACAGAAAACCCCGCCAATGTGTCCTGGAGCTCTGCTTCCCCAGAGCCCTTCCCCAATGGGGAAAGAGAGAGACAGGCTGGGAGTATGGATTGACCTTTCAACACCCATGTTCAGTGGGAAAACAATTACAGAAGCCAGACCTTTCACCTTCTGCATCCCACAGTGACCTTGGGTCCACACTCCCAGAGGGCTAAAGAATAGGAAAGCTGTGGTCGGGGAGGTAGAACAGTGGATAAGACATTGGACCCTCAAGCAGGAGGTCCTGTGTTGCTGAGGAATTATTCTGATGCAGTCTCTGCCCCCAGGTTTTATCATGCCCCACAAAATCCTAGCAGTGCCCCCTTCAACCAATCCTGGCCCCACAACCCCTGGTTGTCGCCCAATAAAAAGCCCCCTCACCCCCCCCCCTCTGGGCTCTTGGCTCCCCCTCTCGCAGATCTCTCTCCCTTCTCTCGCCCCATGGTCAGGTAGTGGGGACGGCCATTGTCGGCTGACTCCACGTGGCCTGAGCCACCCCCCCATCCTATAATAAAGATTTGTGTACCCCCTTGCTCCGGACTTCCCCTCTCTTCTCCGCGGTGCAGCCCGACACTGGACCACAACAACAGTCCTGGATTCGATCCCCAGGGGCACATGTACCAGAGTGATGTCTGGTTCTTTCTCTCTCTCCTCCTCTCTTTCTCATGAATAAATAAATAAAATCTTAAAAAAAAAAAAAAAGAATAAGAAAGCTATTAGGGGAGAGGATGGCATACAGAGATCTGGTGGTGGGAATTGTGTGGAGTTGTACCCCTCTTATCCTATGGTTTAGTCAATGTTTCCTTTCTATAAATAAAAAATCCTTTAAAAAAGAGGGTTCCCCCCAAAAAAAATGCCAGAAAAGTAATTTTCCATTTAAAAAGTTCAACAGCAAGGCTGGAGAGGTATCTCACTGGTGGATGTGAAAGTGCTAAAGGAAGTTTTGGTGCTGTGGTGTCTCAATTTATCTAAATGAAAAATGTGCCCAGTCTCACTACTTGGGGGGGGGGGAATCACCTGTAATCAAGCATGACAATGTTATCACATTCATTTTCTTTTAAGCATAATAAAATGATCATATCATATTTTCCAGCTTTACCTTCATATACTGTTTGAAAATATCTGCAGCTGTATTCATCTCCACCACAGTATATACAATTAGCTTACAAAATGCTGCAAGTAAATTTCTCCTCTTGTGTAGAGCTTCAATTTTACTAGCCTCATCTTCCTGCTGACCATCTGTGGGGGGAAAAAGTTTTAACATTAAGTCAACCATTTTACTTATACCATATGCATTCTTTAATTTGGTTTGTAAGAAACTTGCTTGAGAGAAGATGAAACACAAAGAAACATTTCAATAAAAATAAGAGAAAAACAAGTATCAGATTATTTTACTACTATGGAATATAAGAAATGAAACAAGCAACAAAAAAATGTTCTTAAAGGGGTCAGATTTGAAGTTACCAAAGGAAAGGACTGAGGTGTACATGAAATGAATAACGATCAACTATATGCTAGTAGATAAAAAGGAGACTTTCAGTACTAACTTTGATGTCATTATATAGATAGTGAATTATAACAATAAATCAATGAGTCCAATGAAATTTTGTTCAAATTAAGATATAAGAGAAGAAGTGGGTGCTAGGCAGTGGCACACCAGGTTAAGTGCACACATGCAAGCCCCTTGCCCCCACCTGCAGGGGGACAGCCTCAGGAGTGGTGAAGTAGGGCTGCAGGTGTCTTAAGTTTCTTTCCCTCTCAATTTTTCTGTCTCTATCCAATAATAAATAAATAAAAGTATTTTAAAAATACATATACACTATTTTAAAATAAATACATAAATAAACAAATAAATAAGAAGCTATTAAAGAAACTCTGGGGCGGGTGTAGATAGCAAAATGGTTATGCAAAGAGATTCTCATGCCTGAGGCTCTAAAGTCCCAGGTTTGATCCCCTGCACCACCATAAGCTAGAACTGAGCAGTGGTCTGGTAAAGGAAAGAAGAAAGGAAGGAACAAGGAAGGGAGGGAGGGAGGGAGGGAGGGAGGGAGGGAGGGAAAGTAAGGAAGGAAGGAAGGAAGGAGAGAAAAAGGGAGGGAGGAAGGAAAAAAAGAGGGGAGAGAAAACACTGGGGGCCAAGCAGTGGTGCATGTAGTTAAAACACACTCATTATAGTGCACAAGAACCTAAGTTTAAGCCCCTAGTCCCCATTTGCAGAGGGAAAGTTTCACAAGAAGTGAAGCAGGGCTGCAGGTATCTCTGTCTCTTTCCCTTTCTCTATCTCTCTACCCTTCTCAATTTCTGTCACTATCCAATAATCAATAACTGAAGTATTTCCTAAAAGCTTTGACGGTGACTTCAGTGAGATACATGAGAGCAGCACATACATACTCATACACACATGAAACTACTCCTAAAATATTATTCTATTTGAAACCAATGTGAAAGAGCTGAAATGTAAAAAGTTCATCATGATAACATTTACCAATAGATGAAAATAAACTGCAGAATATATATATATTAGTAGAAACATAAACTCATGCCAACAAACATACGAAAAAAATGTTCCAAGTCATTGACTGTCAGAGAAATGTAAATAAAGAGAACAGTGAGATACCACTTCACTCCTGTGAGAATGTCACACATCAGAAAAGGTAGCAGCAACAAAAGCTGGGTAGGTGGTGGGGACAAAGGAACCCTCCTGCACTGCTGATGCGAATGTAAATCAGTCCAGCCTCTATCCAGAATCTGGGATGATTTCCCTCACAGGCAGAAGCAGTCTGGAGAGCTCTCATCAGGTTAGAAATGGACCTACCCTATGATCCTGCAGCTCCTCTCCTGGAGAAATATCCTAAGGAACCAAACACACCCATCCAAAAAGATTTGTATATATCTCTGTTCCTAGCAGCACAGTTTGTAATAGCCAAAATCTGGAAGCAACCCGGGTGTCCAACAACAGATGAGTGGCTGAGCAAGTTGGGGTCTATATACACAATGGAATACTACTCAGCTATTAAAAATGGTGACTTCACCTTTCTCAGCCCATGTTAGATGGAGCGTGAAGGAACCATGTTAAGCGAGATAAGTCAGAAACAGAAGCATAAAGCTGGGATGATCTCCCTCACGTGCAGAAGTTGAAATACAAGATCAGAAGGGAAATCACGGGGGCTGGGTGGTAGCGAATCGGGTTAAGCGCATATGGTGCCAAGTGCAAATACCGGCATAAGGATCCCAGTTCGAGCCCCAAGCTCCCCACTTGCAGGGGAGTCCCTTCACAAGTGGTGAAGCAGGTCTGCAAGTGCCAATCTTTCTTCCCCCTGTCTTCCCCCTCCTCTCTCCATTTCTCTCTGTCCTATCCAACAACAATGACAATAACAACTAAATTAACCACAACAATGATAAAACAAGGGCAACAAAAGGGAAGGGGGTTTAATAGCCTCCAGGAGCAGTGAATTCGTAGTGCAGGCACTGAGCCACAGCAATAACCCTGGAGGGGTTAAAAAGAAGGAGAAGGAGAAGGAGAAGGAGAAGGAGAAGGAGAAGGAGAAGGAGAAGGAGAAGGAGAAGGAGAAGGAGAAGGAGAAGGAGAAGGAGAAGGAGGGAAGAAGAAAGAGAAGAAGAATAGAAATCACTAGGCAGAACTGGGACTGGAGTTGGTGTAAAGTAAGAGACTCTGGGGTGGGTAGAAGGGGAGGGCTCAGGCCCTGGAATATAGCAGAGGAGGACCTAGTGGGGGTTGTATTGTTATGTGGAAAACTGGGAAATTTTATGCATGTACAAACTATTGTATTTTACTGTCGACTGTAAACCATCAATCCCCCCAATAAATTTTTAAAAAAGAAACATAAACTCATAATAAAATAAATGAAAATGCAAAGGTATAATAAACACTAAATTCAGAAAAGTCATTAACTCTACAGACAAAAAAAAAAAACTGGTGGACTTGAAAAATTTGGGCTACTGGGTAGGATGGTGGTACACCTGGTAGAGTACACCATTACCATTCTCAAGGACCTGAGTTCAATCCCCTTATTCTAAAATGAAGGGGGAACGCTTTAAGAGAAGTGAAGTAGTATTACAAGTGTCTTTTTTATTCTCTTTCTCTCTCTATCTCTCCCTTTACCTCTCAATTTCTGTTTCTATTAATATGAAAAGGGGGGAGGGAAAAATGACCACCAGAAAAGGTGGATTCCCATGGTGCAGGTTATCAAGCCCCAGCGATAACCACTGTGGTAATATTTAAAAAAAAAAATCAGGGCTGTATTTGTAATTATGCTTTTTACTCTTTTAGAAATTCGAACAAGGGGCCAGATGGCACACCAGATTAAGCACACATAGTGTGAAGTGCATGGCACAAAGCATAAGAGCTGGCATTAAGGATCCCAGTTCGAGCCCCTGGCTCCCCACCTGCAGGGGGGTCGTGTCACAAGTGGTGAAGCAGGTCTATAGGTGTCTATCTTTCTCTCCCCCTCCTCTCTCAATTTATCTCTGTCCTATCCAACAAAAAAGGGGGGGATAGCTGACAGGAGCAGTGAATTTGTAGTACTGGCAATGAGGCCCAGGGATAATCCCTGAGGCAAAAAAAGGAAACTCAAACAAAGACAGCATAGTATGTCAAGTGTTGATAATATGTACACACAAGCATAAAATACTATATATTTTTTAAGAGTAGCTTATTGTTGTTTTATTTCTCCTAGTCTAAATGTAGAGGCAGTCTCCAACAAAAGAGTTGTATACCAAAACTGAGTTTTGTCTCACTTTCTGAAATGCAACCATGAAAGCTGTAAAACCCCACTCATGTTTTGGAGTTCATTTCAGAAGCCTGCTTATTCAACGACGTCTTAAATCCTGCAAGCAAAACAGAACTTCCACTATATGCCCACAACACTTTGTATATAACTCTACTACCACTAAAAAAGATCGCAATGACTATTTGTTCTTAGATGTATTTTCCACTTGAATTTAATTATCTTTAGTGTATACAAAGCTGGGACTTCATACAAGTGTGTTTTCACCACTTACAGAACATCTGTTTTAATCTAACACAGAGATAGATGCTATAGAACTTCCCATATGTGTGATCAGGGCTCAAATCTGGGCTATTTATGTGACAAGGCACATGTCCTACTTAGCTATTTCTCCTAAGTTGGATTTTTAAAATTTATTTATTTATTTAATATGAGACAGACTGAGACAGACAGACAGCCTAGTGTGTGGATCTGCTCTGGGATAAGGCGGTACCGTGAGAATGAATATGCCACTTCTGGGACTCTAAGCACACAAACTGGTCCTCCAACAGGCTACACTATCTCCTTGGTCTGAACCTGATTCAAAAAGGATCTTTGTCCTTTTCTGATACTCACAGCATATAGTATACTGCCTTCTGGTCCAAAAATAACAAACGACTAGCAAAAATAATTGTAATTAAACCAACAGCAGAAAGTTGATGAAAACTCACAGTATATATATGTGTATATATATATATATATTTTTTTAGTAGAAACTTTCACATCTATTTTGAGTAAATAAGCTTCTCAATGCTTTTCTGTTTAAGTATTAAATGTTTGAGTATGAGCTCTTTATTGACAGAGGTAAGCTATAGTCTTGTCTAGAGGTTCCTTTGGAGCCCTTACTTTACATATATACACATATATGTACATAAGCACTGTTAAGTTGTCCTTCAGGTATAATGTCAAAGTAAAATGAACCCAAGACTGGGGAAACGGCATAGTGCTTATGCAGAGGATTTGCGTGGAAGAGGTTCCAGATTCAATCCCCAGCACTATCAATAGCCAGAGCTGAGCAATGCTCTGGTAAAATAACACTAATAATAATAATAACTATTATTGTTGTTATTATTGATGTCCTTCTTATTATTATAAATTGGGTAAAAAAGAAACCCAGAAATAAGTCACCAAATAGTACTTGCTTCTGTAATTTCTCTGGCTCAAATAAAGCATCTTAACACTAGGCATGGAGTAGCCCTACCACTGCCTGGCAGACATTTTGTAAAAATGCCCCAAGGATATTTTATGAGATAGTTTCATTTACATTTTGAATTTTTGAATTTTCTAAATTCTAAATTATGAATTGCAGAGTTTAATATCCCACTAAAATACAGGAGCATTATGAAAGTATACAACAGTCACTTAAAGAAACACTTTATTCTCTCAAAGTAACACAATACTGTTATTCTCCATTATTAAGGAAAAAGAGGGCTGGGGAGATAGCGTAATGGTTATGCAAAAAGCCTTTCATGCCTGAGGCACCAGAGATCCCAGGTTCAATCCCCAGTACCACCATAAGCCAGAGCTGAGCAGTGCTCTGGTAAAAAGAGAAAAAAAGGGGGGGGGGACGGAGGGAGAGAGGGAGGGAGGGAGGGAGGAAGGAAGGAATGTTTTATTAAGTACTTAATAGATTCCCAGGAAATGCACTACCTACTTTGCTCAGTTTAATTTATTGGGTTAGTTGTGTAGCTGCTCAGAATAACTACTAATTAAAAAATTAGGTTCGGGGCTAATTGAGCAGTCCAGATAGGACTCTTACCTCATATTGTCCTTACAAAATTAAAAGAACAGAAAGCTGCTAAAACATATATTCTGCGTTTCATGTTTTAAAAATACAGTAATGCAACACTTTACATTGGTATTACTTACATTTGATGTATGATACACAGAGACATGATGGGACAAAAGCAGTAAAATTACCTGCACTGTTACTATCATCGTCCTGTTCAATGAAGACATGATCCAGAATAAAGCTGAGTAACTCAGACTGCAATGATGAATCAGGGGTGTAAACTAATGGCTCTAACATGTCACGACCTCCTGACATAATCTGATGGCTGAAGATCATCAAAATATCACAGAGAATAGTGAAGGCCTGGTTAAAAAAAATATATATATACTCTGAAACCAAGGTTTCTTACCAGCTACTATAAGTATCTTACATGTCCACACAGAAATAGAATAAAGCTTTCTGTATTTGAAACTCTTAAGAAAAATGTTAAGTATTAAAGTCTAAAATTAATTTAATTTCTGATATGACTACTAAAATAGTTGCACTATGTTTCATTAAATTCAAGGTAACTTATACAACAGCTTCAAGGGGCTTATTGCCAAAATATGGTCAGGATTCATCTTTAGACCCTCTGACTCTAAATCCCTCCCTCTACATGATGCCAGAATGCTTTGTGGTGTATACATTCAAATATGAAATAATATAAACACTTGATAGCATCCTTTTCTTCTATAGAAGAATAACATTGTGAACATCAGTATCTTCTTTCTATAAGATCTCTTAGCAATCACAGTCAGCAGGACTCTTTAAGGACTGTCAGGGTAAAAATAATTCAAGTATGGGCCTGCTTACCACTCAGCAGGCAAACCTGATACTATCATAATAAGCATAAGGCTTATGTTGTAACACAAAGAGATTAATAAAAACATTGTCAGGGGTTTAGTGTAGTCAGTCACTGGTAAATTAATCATAAATTATCTAAAAGATTAAATTATTCATTGTGAAGGGGTAAAAAACACAGGATTTGGAATCAGAAAGTCAACATAAAGTTATACCTAGAGGAAAACTATTATACAGAGAGCATAAAGCAGAACATATAAAATATATATATACATACACACATATATATGTGCATTTCCCTTTTCTATATACCTTTCAGTTGGCATCTACAAAAAATTTCTAATATTTATAATGTGAATGGAAGATGATAAACACTGTGATATTCATTTAGTAGGTAAAATGGAAGCCAAATTGAGCTGAGTAAGGCATATTACTATGTGCAAGAACCTGGGTTCAAGCTCCTAGTCCCCACCTACAAGGGGGAGCTTTCTGAGTGGTGAAGCAGTGCTGCAGGAGTTTCTCTCTCCTTACCCCCCCCCACTCCCTCTAATGCCTGTGTCTGTCCAAAATAAATAAATAAATAAATAAATAAATAAATAAATAAATTTTAACGAAAAACTGACATACAACTATTTAGTCTATGACCATACCACCCTGAGCACAAGTTCTCATCTGATCTCAGAAGCTAAGCAGGATTAGGCCTGGTTATTACTTGGATGGAGACATACAAACTGTTTAATGAGGAAATTATTAAAATCTAAGGCACTAAAGGCAGATAACATAGAAGGCTACACACAATAACCCACAAGGAATTATGTATTGATGCTATTAAATTCAGAATAAGAAACAGAAGATTTGGTGGTATACGTAAATATATTAAGTAATATTTTACATGTGGGTGAATGAACATTTCATGAAACTCCTACTTGGGCATGGAAGATAGCAGGATGGTTATGCAAAGAGATTCTCATGCCTGAGGCTCCAAAAATGAAAAAAAAGAAAAGAAAAAAAAGAGAGCTCCAAATGCTATTAAAAAAAATTATTTCTTGTGGGCCAGGTGGGGGCGTACCTGGTTAAGCACACACCTTACAGTGAACAAGGACCCAGGTTCAAGCCCCTAGTCTCCACCTACAGGGGGAAAGTTACACCTACAGGAAAACTATCATACAGATAACATGAAGCAGAACATATTAACACTATATATATGGAAGATGATAAACAGTGTGATATTCATTTAGTAGGTAAACTGGAAGCCAAATTGAGCTGAGTAAAGCATATTCCTTGAAGCTATTAGAAATAGTGAGGGAGCCAGGTGGTGGCACACCAGTATATTTATCACATTGAGGGTGTTTCTTTCTGGTTCCACCCCAGCTCCATGGAGATGGGACCCCTGCATGAATGCAGTTTCACCACTCCTGGGACAAGTTTTTATTCTGAGAGAGAGAGAGAGAGAGAGAGAGAGAGCCCACATAGCACTAGAACCTCCTGGCTGCCAAGGGAAAGTTTCACAAGTGGTGAAGGAGAGTTGCAGGTGTCTCTCTCCCACTCTATCTCTCCCTTTCCTATCAATTTATCTGTCACTATCCAATAATAAATAAAATATTTAAAAAAAGAAAAATTATTTCTTGCATCTTAATTATAGAGATGAAAGTGTTTTCATACTATGGTCCAAATGTAAATAGTTGAAGTCAGAGAAAATTTAACAATATGATTAATAAGGAAATATAGATTATATTTATCAAAAAGCAAAACATTCAGTAATTGAATCCTGACCACTTAATACCTTATAATGTAAATGTTTCCAAGTATTTAAGTCATTATTTCACACTGCAGATAAGTTCTTGTAAACTACAACCTTAAGCAAAACAACTGAACAAAGCAGACCTTCAAATAAGGCTGTTTTATTTCAACACTGGTCAGGATTGTTTGTTCCTCACCAACATTACAACAAAACAAAGTTGAACTGAAATGTTAATTCAAGAAACTATTGCATGCATGGAAAGAACAAAATGGAGTTGGAAATAACAAAACACACAAAGAATAACTGGATTTAAATGTGGATTTCTAACTATAAGAAATTTAGAAACTCTATATAGCTTTGACAATTTAAAGATGAAATAAAAATGACTGATGAAATGGTTGCCTATATATGAATAACTTGCTGAACTCAAATAAGCAGTATCTCCAATATAACAAGAGCCATTGCTTTAAAAGAAGAAGAAGAAGAAAAGAAAAAGTGTGCTGAGGATGACTATTGGGATTCTACCAAAATACAGAAAGGCTAAGCAAGGGGAAAAAAAAACAACAGTAACCAAACTTGGGATCCATGATTGCTCAACAAATTGTTTGGCTTTGTATGTTAACTCTCTTTTCAATCACCAGGTTCCAGATGCCACCAGGATGCTGGCTAGGCTTCCCTGGATTGAAGACCCCACCAATGTGTCCTGGAGCTCAGCTTCCCCAGAGACACACCTTACTAGGGAAAGAGAGAGGCAGACTGGGAGTATGGACCGACCAGTCAACGCCCATGTTCAGCGGGGAAGCAATTACAGAAGCCAGACCCTCTACCTTCTGCAACCCTCAACGACCCTGGGTCCATGCTCCCAGAGGGCTAGAGAATGGGAAGGCTATCATGGGAGAGGGTGGGTTATGGGGATTGGGTGGTGGGAATTGTGTGGAGTTGTACCCCTCCTACCTTATGCTTTTGTTCACTAATCCTTTCTTAAATAAAAAATTAAAAAAAAAAAAAAACAGTAAAACTTATCATAAGCATCTGCATCATATCATTAATATTTATTGCAAAACAATCACCAAAAAAATCCCCACAAAATATTTTAAAAGCAAATATTCATCCTGTATTATTAGGAAATTAGAATTAGGTGGACTTGTGGTCCTGGGATCATAGTTCATTTTACAGATAGGAAAAATATCTACAGCACCAGGTTAGCAACATTATTTCCAAAAATGCAAAGAGTGGCAGTAATGGAATCATGGAGGCACATATGATGAGAAGGGGAACACTTAGAAAATGGGTGAGTTATTAAATTTAAGAAAAAGTCTACTTAAGGGAAAAACAGCTTAACTGGGCAGAAATGAGGCATAAGTGTTAATGCTTATCAATTTCACAAGATTTGCAGTGCCATATGTATAATTTGCATATATGGGTGTGCTTACTAAATGTCATAAAATTTTCATTGTGTGCAACCCTAATATGTAAGTTATATTTGAACATGATGCTAAATGAACACATAGAAGATATTTATTTATTTATTTTTAATTATTGGGTAGAGAGAGAGAGAGAGAGAGAAATTGAGAGGGGTGGGGAAGACAGTGAGGGAGAGAAAGACAGAGACACACCTACAGCTCTACTTTACCACTTGTGAAGCTTTCCCCCTGCAGGTGAGGACCAAGGGCTTGAAATGGGTCCTAGCACACTGTGATGTGAGCGCATAACCAGGTGCGCCACCACCTCACCCCTATAGAAGATAGTTTTCACAGTGTTACCTGGGTAGACTTATCCATTTATTTACTAAGTATTGCTAGCAAAAGGTTTTTTATTTACGATAATTACTACAAACCTGTTCTTTCACAGTAGTATTCACATTGGTCAGGTAATGCTGACATATCTGACAGAACACTCTCATCTGTTTCTTTAAACGCAACAAGTCCTCCTTAAAAGAAAAATTAAACATGAAGAATTTTGCAACACTGTACAGAAACTCATTGATCTTTTAAATTGCACAAAGCACTTTTATATTTAACTACATTATATATGCTTATAAGTCTTATTTACTGTTAGTAATAAAGAAAAGGAAAGAAAAAATTTCTAAAAATTCCCCACCGCAGACTTAAAAATATCAGGCATTGTGGGCTGGGAGAGAACTCACTGAGTAGAGCATATGCTTTAGCATGTGTCAAGAGCCCTGGTTTGAGCACCAGGTCACCACCACATGGGAGCACTTAAATGCAGGACAATTCTACAGACTGAGTTTTATTCCAGTCACCTACAAGTTGTACATTTTTATGAACTTGGGGGAAATGAAGTCGATTTTTGTGGGGTTGCATCAAATTAAAAGGTATGGGAGAACATAAATCACACCACCTTCAAATTGAATGTTAATGTAAGATGTATAACCTAGGATTCAGCTGCTGAACCAAGTTCAAAACCCCTGCATGTGGGAAGTGCTATGCAGCAGAGCTAACTCTAGTATGATAAAGATTCACTTTTTCTTTGTCTAGATGAAAAAGTACATAAAAATAGCCTGATTTTGTGAAAAATAAATTAAAAAATAGTCATACTCTGAAAAAATTATCTTATAAAATGTGTTTTATAACTGAATATACACTAAATTATAAACAGGGTATACATGGCTAGGAAGTAGATTATAAATAACAGAATTTACTGAAAGTATCAATCTTACTAAATGTACATTTTTACTGAAAACAATACTTAATCTAAAAACTCATAGCCAAACACCACAAACCTTTGTAGAACTGCTTTCAGTTATCTTAGCAAGCTGCCAAAGGATTACATAGTGTGTACATTGCAGAGCGTGAATAACAATCTGTAATAAGAATCAAGAGAATACAGTTAACAAGTCTTCATTCTCAAAGTTAAATGTATGACTTGTAAGTAAGTTGATGCTATAAATAAATAAATAAATAACAACCTGCTCAGGCATGTCTCCATTTTCAATTCCAGTTTTCAACAATTTGTAATTACAAGCAAACAAATCCCACTTTGAAAGATCATGGGCACTGTAAACAAAAGAATCAAATCATATTAGAAAGTTACCATCATATTTGTTCTGAACTTGAGTGTACTATTAGGGCAAACATAGCAAACATTTTACTATACACTAAAAATATAGTATTTTACATGTATGTTATTCATTCCCCAGTTCAAAACATGATACTACCAAGGTTTATTTTCTCAAAACATAAGGGAAATCAGATAATCTGATACTATAACCCCAAAACATGAACATTAGTTGCTTTTACCACAGTTTTAACTCAAGCTTCAAGACTCTACTTACTTATGAAAAGCAGTGATTCTCTTCAATGTTGACAATACCTGATATGCATCATCTTCATCAGGTTCTTCACCCTATGAATATTAACCATGAAATATTAAACAACAGAAACTAGAATGGTGGTCTGGGAGGTGGCACAGTGGATAAAGCGCTGGATTCTCAACCATAAGGTCCCAAGTTCAATCCCCAGCAGCACATGTACCAGAGTGATGTCTGGTTCTTTCTCTCTCTGCCTATCTTTCTCATGAATAAATAAATTCTTTAAAAAGAAAGAAAGAAAGAAAGAAAGAAAGAAAGAAAGAAAGAAAGAAAGAAAGAGAGAAAGAAAAGAAACTAGATTGAAAAATATTAAATGATCACATTGGTGGTACAACTATAAAAATAAATACATAACCTAATAAAATCTGTAGATAAAACTTGTCAGTCAATAACTACATGTGGTCATATTTAAAAGTGTATGATAGGGAGTTGGGCAGTGGCGCAGAGGATTAAGCACACATGGCGCAAAGCACAAGGACCGGTTCAAGCCCCCAACTCCCCAGCTGCAGGCAGTGAAGCAGGTGTGCAGGTATCTATCTTTCTCTCCCCTTCTCTCTCCATTTCTCTCTGTCCTATCCAACAACATCAATAACAAAAATAATAATAACCACAACAATGTTAAAACAACAAGGGCAACAAAAGGGAAAATAAATGTAAAAAAAAAAAAACTTTAAACAAAATGTGTGCTAGAATAATCAGTCAGGGTCATCACAGATAAATTCTACCTCAGAAAAAAAAAACAAAATGAAGCATCTTTTCCTGCCTTTGTAACAAAACTAAAGCCACCTTCCCATTTACAATAAATGTATTAAGACAATTTAAAATGTATTAAAAGAAAACAGGGTAATACCTAAAGAAGAAAATATCATTAAACTTACTATATTGAGTTAAGGGGCAGTATATATATATATTTTTCATTTTCTTTCTTTCTTTTTTTTTAAACCAGAGCACTACTCAGCTCTGACTTTTGATTGAACTTGAGATTTGAAGCCTCAGGCATGAGTGTCTCTTTGCGTAACTATTAAGCTATATCTATCCCCATCCATACTTTAACTTTCTACAAAGTATTTAGTTTAATTAACAAACCCTTCTTTGATTTTTCACTAATTTGCTCTCCTCACAACCACATTCAGACAAAAGCCGAACTATTAAAAATTTTTTACTAGGAATGTGGACATTGTACTTCAACATATCTGTATAAACTTCCAATTAATAACATTTAGTAAGCATAGTATACTAACAAGAAAACTAGACAATACAAACTCCATGAATCTTGTAGCATGTGTTGACAAAAGTGATAGGGAACTAGTAAATAAAAAAAAAAGTGATAGGGAACTAGTAAAAGTCCTAGAAATGTAAATTTTCATTTTATGCAAATCATACCGTTAAGTATGTACTTTCAAAAGAGATAAAAGTCACTACTAAAGTATACTTAAGTATCATGCTTTAAGACTCTGGAAACATAACAGAACATGAAAATTCCAGACAGACAGTATAATGGCTAGGCAAACAGACTCTCATGCCTGAGGCTCAGAAGTCCCAGGTTCAATCCCCCACAACACCATAATCCAGAGCTGATCAGTGCTCTGGGTAAATAATAATAAACACAAACAAAAAATAAATTGTTGAGAGTCGGGCGGTGGCGCAGTGGGTTAAGCGCACATGGTGCAAAGCGCAGGGACCGGCATAAGGATCCCGGTTCGAGCCCCCAGCTCCCCACCTGCAGGGGAGTCGCTTCACGGGTGGTGAAGCAGGTCTGCAGGTGTCTATCTTTCTCTCGCCCTCGCTCTGTCTTCCCCTCCTCTCTCCATTTCTCTCTGTCCTATCCAACAACAAAGCAACGACAACAACGGCAATAATAACCACAACGAGGCTGCAACAACTAGGGCAACAAAAAGGGGGAAAAATGGCCTCCAGGAGTGGTGGATTCATGGTGCAGGCACCCAGCCCAGCAATAACCCTGGAGGAAAAAAAAATTTAAAAATTAAAATAATAAAATAAATAAATAAATAAATTGTTTTTTAAAAAGAAAAATTATCTATTAAAAAAAAAAGAAAATTCCAGAATCGAGAGACTATAATAGCAATTCATTAAGATTTCCAGCCACCACGTGGGATCATAACATAATGGAAAACCTTCTCAAGCTGTGGTGATATGTTCTCCCTTCCCTTAAATCTTCAAGGAAGGGGTAGGAATAGATGGAAGAGTTCACCAGGAGTGATGGGATAGCCTAAGCACAAAGCCCAAGGAAAGCACTGCTGACAACAAAACAAATTTAAAAAAACTATAATAAGGAAGATTCTGTTAACTTTCCTAACCCTGCTAAGACAAAAAGACTTAATTTTTCCACTTTCTGAGGAAATACATGGCTACAATGGTTTCTGTTCCATTATCATCCCATTCTCCCTAATAGCTTCTTCTTCAAATAAACACTGGAAGCATCCAAGATCGTGTCTTTAAATACATATATACTAGTTTTGTTTTCACCTTCTCCAAGTCACAGATTCTTACCACCTTGCTATTTTGGAGGAGGAATATAGTAGCATGATGTCACAGGACAAAATATTTTATAACATCTTTCCTATCTACTGCTAGGCCTTATTAGAAAGACTCATGACTAAGAAGTTTAATAAAAAAGATGGGGGGCTGGGGAGATAGCATATTGGGTGTGAAGCAACAATGGTCCCAGGTTTACGCCCCAGCACCACCATAAATAAGAGCTGAAGGGGGGGGGGAGAAGAGGGAAAGAGCAGAGGGATAAGAGGAAGAAAGGAGATAGCATAATGGTTAAACAAAAAGACCTTCACCCCTGAGGCTCCAAAGTCCCAGATTCAATACCCTGCACCTCTAGCAAGCTAGGGTTGAGCCAGTGCTCTGGAAGTAAACAAACTGAAGGGCTCCAACCAATAATACTTGTAAAATATACCTCTTGCAGAAAATCTTCAAGAAGCCGGTTAAATTTGTCTGCCAGTTCATCTATCAGTTGACTCCTTGAAATATCTACTCTGTTGAAGATTGTAAACTCTTCATTACAGAGTGCATGGTAAGTTTTAGAACATGCTTCCAAGACATCTGTATCTGTGTGCTTCTCTACAATATTCCGGATCTGTCGTAATAAGGCATCCAAATGCTGTAAAGTCAAAATTTTTGCCATTAAAGTTAAAGAAATGATGGGCATAAGACAGCCAAACCACCACAGTGAGATAAACCAAATGTAGTAATCCTACAAACGGGCGTCCATTTTAAGATATTGTGCTTTTTATAAAAAAAAAAAGAAAAAAAGATATTGTGCTCATCAGGGTAAATAACTACAAAGGATTATCTATGCTTAATTCCTCAACTTTAATGAGAATACTGTGAATGTCATAGAATGCTCTCAAGGATGTTAACACTATATTACAAGAACCCAGAATATTTCCTGAAATAAAGCAAAAATAATCAATAGGGATTAGCTATTTTTTTGTGTTATAATCATTTTATCCACTTCTAATCACCATAAAAAGCAAGAATTTCTCCCTCAATGGTTAGGAATGAGGTAAAGCTATGGCATGAATCAAAAGGAAGCCTCAGGGAGTCGGGCAGTAGCACAGTGGGTTAAGCGCACCTAGCGCAAAGCGCAAGGACCAGCATAAGGATCCTGGTTTGAGCCCCTGGCTCCCCGCCTGCAGGGGAGTCGCTTCACAGGAGGTGAAGCAGGTCTGCAGGTGTCTATCTTTCTCTCCCCCTCTCTGTCTTCCCCTGCTCTTTATTTCTCTCTGTCCTATCCAACAACAACGACATCAATAACAAGGGCAACAAAAGGGAATAAATTAATTTTTTTAAAAAGGAAGCCTCAATAACGCCACCCTCTAAATTCAACTGATCTAAAATGTAGAAGATATATAGCATATAGGTTTTTTTTTTAAACATTAGAAGCTGAAAATATATTTCAGGGAAGATAGGCATTCAATACAGTAAACTAAGCTAAATAGTTGTTCAAGGTTTTACACTTACAAAAAATGACATACCTTTTCTAGTCGTCCAGTGGTATATATTTCCAAGTCAAAGTATTGAGGCAACTGCAGTAAGTTTGTCACCTTCTCAGCATCTATAGAGTACTTTGAAATTTTTTTAAAATGTCAGAAGCATTGCAATAGTAATTATACACTATGATAAAGTTGTATTTGGCATTTGCAAACAAAATCTATGATGTCTTAGTAGAACTATAATATTGATATAAACTTACTTTAGCTAATAACTGAGGAAGGGCTACAGCAAAAAGTTCAGTGATTTTTGTCCGGTCATCCAACTGAGTTTTCTTCTCCTTGGCTGTCAGAACCTAAGGTAACACAAGGAAACTGAGTTATTTACTTTGTCTACCAAGATTCAGATGCTCAAGTTTTAGTTAAGACATACAAGATGTATAATAAATTACATTTTAAATGACAGATATTAATATTTATCTGTAAAATTTGAAACCAATTATTAAATAAACTAAAGTAGTAATAGCAAACAAAAAGGTCCTATAGGCAAATTAACACAAATTAGATAAACCAACTCAAACCATAAGTAGGAATGAAAAGAAAAGCAGATGGAGATATGAATGCAATTTAGGAGCTGATATTTCAGCCTATTCTAAGCTGTGGGCCATGACACTTGGGTCAATTCAACACAAATTACCTTGAGCAATTAGAAAAACAAAGGGAAAATAAAATAAAATGCAACATATCATAAATTTTGGTATTTTATAAATACCAAATATATATAACATATTAACTCATCAGGAAGGGTGTTCTGTTGACACCAAGTACAAAATTGAATAGGAGTCTGTTATGAGGTAAAAAGAAGCAAAGGATAGAAAAGAAACTGCCTGCTATTGAAAAAGTACAAAAATAAAACAGTTCCAAGACATTTAAAATATAAACTTTTTTTTTCATGCTTCACAATTAAAAGTCTGAAAATTCATTTGGTGCTGAGGAGACAGACTTCCATATCTGAGGCACCAAAGGTCTCAGGTTCAATCCCTAGTACAGCCATAAGCCAGGGGTGAGCAGTGTGTTGGTTAAAAAATAATTTCACTGTAATTGGCATATCGCACCAAAGTAAAAGGCTCTGGGGTGGTTGGGTGGGGAGAATACAGGTCCATGTAGGATGATAAATGACATAGTGGGGGTTATATTGTTAAATGGGAAACTGGGGAATGTAATGCATGTACAAACTATTGTATTTACTGTTGAATGAAAAACATTAATAAAAAATTTTAAAAAATTATAATTTCATATGAGCTTTGTAAGAATGAATTAAAATTGTATCCCAAGAAACTGAAACATCTCCATTTTAAACAATGTTTACTATTCTAATTTTATGTTAAAAGAATAAGTAGGGTAAGGGAGATAACAGCATTAAAACACAAAATTTCTATGTGCCAGGTCCTAAAAGCTAAGGTTCAATACCCAGCACCAAAGTTGAGTGGTGTTTATCTGTTTCTCTCTCCCTCTCATAAAATTTAGTAAGTCTTAAAAAGAAAATGAAAGCATTTATTATATATACTGGGTTATCAGAAAAGCCATGAGCCAATTTTGCATAGAAAAACAGACAAGATCATGACTTTTCCAACAACCCAATACTCAAACCAGATAAATACACTACTCAGAAATGATGTAATGCATTCAACTCCTGAAGGCAAGGACCATCAATCACTGTATCTCCTCAGTATCTTAGAGGAGAAACTCAAATTCCCCAAACCACTAATGATTTAAGACTAACTACTAACACATTGATAAGCAAAGGACAAAGTAAAACAGTACAGATTAAAAACTTTGGTTCTATGTTTAGAAGAATTTTTTAATAAGATAGTAGAAAAGAAGAAATGCAGTTTAGAATAGTAAGAATATACTGCCATACCCTTTTTCCTGTCCCTCTTCCCACAGGAGGATGACATTCGGCTGCTTGTCTAATGGTACAAAGCATTATTTCAATCAGAGCACTCTCTTGTCTATCTGTTAACGCTGGGGGGAAAAAATGTCAGAAAGAGTTAACCTGTATTCTTTTTTCTATATATGCTATTTATAATCATTACATAACCGTTCCCTCTGCTTGTGAAAGAATCTGACCTGTTGTACTAAAAGAAAATTCCATTACTGGAACAGGTTAAACGTTCATCAACATTTCCAGTATGTACACCAATGTGTCAATCTTTTGAGAAATAAAAGAATATACAAAAAGTATCTTCTGTGGACAGAAATTATATCCTCAATAACATACCACTAGTGAACAAAAACAAAAATAGTCAACAAAATATGACCAAAAAATTTACACTAAAATGAAGTAAAATTTATTCTCGAAATTATCGACAGAACAAACATGCAGTATTTAAACATTCTTACCTTCCTCTCCACTAAGTGGCTCCTCTAGCAACAAGCTATTCATACATTCCCAGTCTTTCAGCAGCTCAGTGGCACAGTCCCACATGCTATCCACAAGGTATGCTGCATGCTCATGCAACTAAAATGTAAAAAAAAAACACATTGTGCTCTTAGACAAACAGTATATCCCACACTTAACTCAATAGGAAGGGAGCTCTGTTGACACCAAGTACAAAACAGAATAGCAATCTGCTATTTGAGGTAAAAAAGGAACAAAGGATAGAAAAGAAACTGCCTGATATTGAAAAACTTAATACAAAAATAAAAAGTTCTCAAGATAATCATTAAATCATCAACATGAAAAACTTTAAAGGAACACAGCATCTACTGGACCCAATATGACATGTGTTATCTTGTCTCAAAAACTATACTGTGTATTTTAATTGAATGAAAGTGATGATTACATAAATACACATTTGCTGTGAATTTAATATATATAAGCAATTTCCTTATTTTTCTTCTAGGCTTACAAGGCCCTACAATATCCTATCTCATTTTAGCGAACTAAAAGAACAGTGAGACAAGGACCAAAAACATATATATAGATATATATGTCTACATCCTAAATGAACATGTATGAAATGTCCTCCATAGATCAGCAAGTTAAAACTAGCAAAATAAAAAGGATAACATGAGTAAACAATTTATATCATAGAAGTCAAGGTTAGTTCAACATTATGGGAAAATAAAACATAATTCAATGTATTAATATAATGGTGATTAAAATAAAATAACCAGGGCTGAGGAGACAGCATAATGGCTATGCAAAAAGCCTTTCAGGCCTGAGGCACCAAAAGTCCCAGGTTCAATCCCCAACACACCATAAGCCAGAACTGAGCAGTGCTGTGGTAAAAACAAAACAAACAAGTAATATAAAATAATCATCTTAATGGATACAGAAAAAAATCTCTGGACAGAACTCAACATCTATGCATGATAAAAACTTTTCAGAAAACAAAATAAATAAAAGGAAATGTCCTCAGACAGGTGAGAGAGCTCACCAAGTCTGAGCCCTCACACAACAGAGGCAGTGCCCTTGGCAGCCAGGAGGTTCTAGTGCTATGTGGGCTTTCTCTCTCTCTCTCATAATAAAAACTTGTCCCAGGAGTGGTGAAACTGCATTCATGCAGGGGTCCCATCTCCGTGGAGCCAGAAAGAAACATCCTCCATGTGATAAATATACAGATTTTAAATACCTATAAACAACATAATTAATGTTGAAGTAATTAATGGATGCTTTTCCCCTGAGATTAGGTGGGCGCATTTCAAATGTCAGTTCTCGCCACTTCTATTCAACATCCTACTAGATGTGCACTACCTAAGCCAATTAAAACTAAATAATAGAAATGGCATTAATATAGGAAAGGAAAAAGTAAAACTGTCACAATGGCCATTTACAAATGACTATATTAAGAAAAACTGAATGAATTTACTATATAGTCTAAATTTAACAAATGGGTATGTCGTGTGAAAAATGTATTTCCATGTACGGATTCAACTAGAAATTTTTATTAAAAGGCTGTGGCATTGTTTTGATAATAAGTACTATAAAGACCTAAGTTCTGTTCTTTCAAAATCAGGTGAACACGTTTCCAATTTGAGGGAGTCCTATAGGCAATGATTGTAAATATGAATTTATTCCAACAATAATAATAGGTATCAACTACTGGGAAGTAGTGAAGTACTAGGTCTGTGTTAAAATTTTTTATAAGGATTATCTATCTAACCTAAGAAATTCTTACTAGGAAACTGAGACTTAAAAAGATTAAGTAAATAAGCAATGGTTATATGAATAGAAAACAGAGGAAGCTAGGTAGCAATCAGGTCTTTCTGACTCTAAAATTCATGTTCTTAGCACTGTACTTAAGTCTCATTATCTGAAAAGTGTTACTAAAAGTAGCAAGTATTTCTTTTTAATTTTGTGAAATGTATCTCTCTATTCTATATATTTAGTTATATGTGGAAGATACCAGGTGGATATTTTGAACCGATTTCCAAATTAACTTTAAATTAAATACAAAATGCATTCAACAACATTGACTAACCTCACTTTCCAGAAAGAAAAAAACCAACGTCTTAACAAGATTAGCATTTGGACCTTGTCTTCCCCTTCTTTTCATTATTCCTTCTTCCTCTGGATCTCTACGACTGAAGAGCCTATAGCCAACACAAAAACATTTACTTAAAAAAAAATCTTAAAGAAAATTGTATAGATTCCCAAATTCAAACACCATTAGATAATAAAATGGAAGCTAGATATGTATAGTATTATCCAAAATTATATTGAAGCAGATATTTAGCGTATTAATTTTCATTTCACAAGTGATAGTAGTTATAATGCCTCATAACTCATACAATGCCTTGAAGCTTACTTAAGCTTCAAGTAAACTGTAGTTAGTATATTATTTTTTAAACTTTGTATTTATGCAACAATTTTTCATAAAAGTATTATGTCTATAACCTATACTGTTCATGCATATAAATGTGTGTGTGTGTGTATACACACTCCTTAAAGATTAACTTAAATTTTCCTTCAATTCTTAGTTACTCCAAAGTCTCTTTCTATAGCTATCATGACCAGTTTTTTTCCCCTTATAAACAACTAGAGAACGATGGCTAGAAAACAAATAACGTGTGGTGTGAATGATACATATTACATGCTAGTGAGTTTATCTATCACATCTCTAATGAGTGTTTCATCTCAAGTGGGCATTTTAGTAAAATATTACAACAATATTTTATGTTGTTCGAATTCTTTTTATAAGGCATTACATAACAATTGCCAAAATTTTCGATGAGCAGATATTTTCACTGTTATCCATACCATTTAAGCTGAGGTGTTGAATAGCCTCATAAAAGTCAAAAGAATAAAGAATTCTTGGGATTCGTGTCAATAGATATTAGTATTGTAAGGAAAGTCGTTTTAAAATATTTATTTTATTTGACAGGCTAGAGAGAATCTGAGAGGAGAAGTAGAAATGGAGAGAGTAAGAGGGTTAACTACAGCACTGTTTCACTGCTTGCTGGGCTACCCCCACCCTACAGGTGGGGACAGGGGGGATATTTTAATATTCTCCAAAGTAAAACAAAAATATAATTAAGACTAAATATTATACTATAGGCAATGTGTAGAAGTTATTATCAAAGAGTACTTAAACATGTTGTATTTTAAAGCATATAGATTGATAAACATGGGGACAATTCCCTTCAAAGATAAAGAAATATGAGGAGAATGGAGCAAATAGAGCAAAAGAGTGAAATGGAACCACTTCAATTTGACATATATTTAATAGATTTTAAATAAGCTATGCATGTGTGTATGTATATTTATTATCAATTACAGCATCATAAATGACTGTTATAAAAGTTTACTTGAGAAAATTAGTATCAGAAATATAAATAATACTTTTTGTAGAGAAATTCTCCAGCTGCTACTGCTACTGGTCGGTGAGCTGAATAAACCAGATGATAGACATTTTCACAATCTTCTGCAGTGAGAACTTCTTCACTACTCCTAGAAAGAAATAAGGAGGTAGTTTTTCAAAGTAGTATCTTAATTTTAACTGTAAGTACAAACCTAATTTTTACAGTAATTTATTTTTTTAAAGATTTTATTTATTTATTAATGAGAAAAATAAGAGGAGATAAAGAACCAGACATTCTGGTACATGTGCTGCCAGGGATTGAACTCATGCTTAAGAGTCCAGCAATTAACCCACTGAGCCACCTCTTGGACCACCAATAATTTATTTCTTTATTGGATAAAGATAGAGAAACAGTATTGAAAGAAGAGATACCTGCAGCATTCTTTTACCAAACATGAAGCTTCCTTCCAACAGGTGGGGTCCAAGGGCTTTGAACCCTGGTCTTTGACCATGGTAATGAGTGTACCTCCACCTAGCCCCCAAAACCCAGATCTCATGCATTAAAAAATAGTGCACTCATAAATGGGCTTAGAATTAAAAGAAATCAACCTTGTTTTATTAACTGCCAGCAAAATTTATCCTAACAAGAGCTGAGGATTTTGTTAAAAATCCAAACAACTGGGTGGGGGTAGATAACATAATGGCTATACAAAGAGACTCTTATGCCTGAGGCTCCAAAGGCCCAGGTTCAATCCCCTGCACCACAATAAACCAGAGCTGAGCAGTGCTGTTAAAAATATATATATTTATTTTTTAAAAAATCTACCACCAATGGGAGGCAAAATTAAATACTGTATGTAGTGCAACATGGTTAAAAGAATGGAAATGTAGCGGGTTAAGTGCACTTGGTGCAAAGCGCAAGGACCATCGCAAGGATCCTGGTTTGAGCCACCAGCTCCCCACCTGTAGGGGAGTCGCTTCACAAGTGGTGAAGCAGTTCTGCAGGTGTCTGTCTTTTTCCTCCCCTCTCTGTCTTCTCCTCCTCTCTCCATTTCTCTCTATCCTATCCAACAATGATGACATCAATAACAACTACAACAATAAAACAACAAGGGCAGCAAAAGGGAATAAATACATGAAAAAAACTTAACTGACAATGTAAAAAGAATGCTGAAGACTACATAAAAGGAACTGGTGCAGCTATGAATATGCTAACAGTTAATTATCACACAGAGTATGCTGTGTATTTCACAGTAATATTAAGAAATACATTAAAATATACTAATATGGGGGTCGGGCGGTGGCGCAGTGGGTTAAGCGCACGTGGCGCAAAGCGCAGGGACCGGCATAAGGATCCAGGTTCGAGCCCCCGGCTCCCCACCTGCAGGAGAGTCGCTTCACGGGTGGTGAAGCAGGTCTGCAGGTGTCTATCTTTCTCTCCCGCTCTCTCTGTCTTCCCCTCCTCTCTCCATTTCTCTCTGTCCTATCCAACAACAAAGCAACGACAACAACGGCAATAATAACCGCAACGAGGCTGCAACAACTAGGGCAACAAAAAGGGGGAAAAATGGCCTCCAGGAGCGGTGGATTCATGGTGCAGGCACCCAGCCCAGCAATAACCCTGGAGGAAAAAAAATATATATATATATATACTAATATGTCCCAGTTATCTCACAATGACAACTATTTCATCTACAATGTGCTGAATATAATTTGTGTGTGTATATATATATATATATATATATATATATTTACATATATATTATTTGCCAATGACATTTAACAATGTGAAATTCATCACTGGCAATTTTATTTTAAAAAATAAAGGAAGCTGAAAACAATCTGATTGATAAGTCAAATTAATTACTAACTTCAGTCAAAGAGCTCTTTGACTACCCTCTGGGTAGTATGAATTTAGAATTCTGACCTGCCACTTCTTTCCCTCCTAATATCCTTTTAGACTACAAAATAAGCAATCTAGACTTTTAACATTATATGCAAACTAAGACTCAGGACTACAGGTGAACACTGAAAGTGTATTAGGTCATTAGTGAAGGAGTTCAGATACTTTTGTTCAAGGATTCTATCTAGAAGTTGATGGTAGTATTGTACACATAGTATGTGTGAGTGACTCTGTGTGTGTGTGTGTGTGTGTGTGTGTGTGTGTGTGTGTGTGTGTGTGTGTGTGTAGTCTCAATTAGTCATTAAAATGGCTGAACATTTTTCTGATTAAAATTAGTTCATTTAGAGAGACACAGAGACAGAGAGACAGTAAAATAGACCATACCATCCACATTTCCATCAATGCTGTGTAAGTTGGGTTCAGTCACTAACGTGGCAAAGCTGCACGTAATCCAAGTGAGATATTTTGCCAGCTCATTCTTTTGTTTGATTGTTTAAACTCTTGTAGCAATGACAACTTCTGATTTCCCCCCATCAGACCACTCCTCAGCTCTGGCATATGGTGGTGAGGGGGCTTGAACTTAGGACTTTGGAACCACAGACATAAAAGTCTATTCCATAAACATTATGTTATCTCATCTGCCAACCTGTATAATGTTTTATTGTTTCACTATTCTGTGTCTATTTTATTTTTTCATTTGTTTTTTTCTATGATTGGATAGAGACAAAGAGAAATTGAGAGGGGAGGAGACAGAGAGACACCTGTAGCCCTGCTTCACACCACTACTGAAGGTTTCCCAATGCAGGTGGGAACTGGGGACTTGAACCTAGGTCCTTGCACATTGTAACATGTCCACTTAACCAAGTGCACCACCACCTGGCCCCTGTGTGTCTATTTTATCTACTGAAATTGAAACTGTGATGCAAATATTTTTCCTGTCATTTGTATTTTGAGTTAGTTTATAGTATTCTATGATTATACGTATTTCTATATTTTAATCCAGTGATATTTTTCCACTTTTATTGAGATATATAAAGGAGCTGGGTTATTGCACCTGTGCAAACTCACTGCTAAAGACATATTTTTTTCATTTAGGAAGACAGCATAACCCTGGCACTGCCTGCAATGCCATTGACACCTCCAGTGTGATGGTGGAAAATGAACCTGGTTCATGAGCCTGGGAAAGCATAATAGCTTAGCTTGTATCCTGTCTCTCCAGTCCTGAGAATTTTTTATGTCTTTTCTTTTCTTTTTTTTTTTTTAAGTTGTGAAGAGAAAGCTCTAGCTCAGGCCAAGAGACAGCTGGCCCAGCAAAGTTCACACCTTACCATGAAGGAGTCCCTGGGATCAATCCAGTTCAGGGACTACATGGAAGCACCATGGGTAGAATTAGAGAAACTACAGGTGGCGGGAAGGTGCTGTGGTGTATACCTCTCCCTCTCTTGCCTTTCGCTCTAAATAATTGGCATGGGAAAGAATCCCAGTGGTTTCGGGCTAGTGCAAGGCTCTAAGTCCTGGAAACATATTTAAAACCAAAACAAAAATAAAACTTGCGAACCCATGGATTCCTGACACAAAGTAGAAACTGCAAACCTGGGTCTCCTGGTGGAATCCCAGCCACTGGTCATCCTGGAGGTGGTGCTCTGGCTTATCTATTAATCATTTTAAGATCTCCAGCTTACATAAAAATCGCCAAGATCATGCTTATTCATTTATTTATAAATATTAAGCTTTAACCTTCCCAGAACATTTATCTAGTATTTTATGGTTCTATTTAATTGCATTTAAGTATTTCATTTATCTGAAAATTATTTACATGTTAAAGATAGAAAGAAATCCAATTTCATTTTCATAAAAATAGAAGCTGGTTGTCATAAAGTTCCTTACTGATCAGAAAAGCCAGTCACCCTAGACAAGGTTCTTAGATGTTTGTGTATGTCTATAATTTTTATTCTGTTCCACTGATCTGTCTATTCAAATACTGGAGGCCAAAATTTATCATAGCTGTATCTCACATTTTCAATGGTAAGCCTGGCCAATGGTTTACCAATTTTATTTAACCTTTTTTTTTTAATTTAACCTTTTAAACAACTGACTTTGAGTCACTGATTTCTTATTATGTTTTTGGTTTTTTTGTTTCATTAATGTCAGCTCTGATTTTTATTTCCTTCCTTCTGCTCACTTTCAGGTCTCCTTTCCTAGTTCCTTCAGTTGAAATGTTAGTTTATTTGACATTGTTGTTCTTCTTTTAGGTGGGTTTGTGTTGCTACAAACTTCCCTATAAATACTGTTTGTTTGTTTGTTTGTTTTGATTCCCATAGAATCTAGTCGTTTGTCTCTTCATTTTCTTTGGTGGTGAGATGCTGGGAGAGCCTGAGGGTGCTTCTTCCCAAGCAAGTGCTCTCTGGGTTGGAGAGAACTCAACTGGAACCAACTTAGGCTGCTGCGTGGGAGTGGGATCAGGAACTCCTGCGGAGCTAGCTTCGCAGGAGATAGACTCTGGAACTCTGGGAGCTGGAAGGCAATCTCCCGTGTGTTAAAACAGAAGAGCAGCTGTATATATACTCGCCAAGTAGGGTGAAAAAAGGATGTGAGGTAGAGAGGGTGGAGTGAAAAGAGACTGGTGGAGATCAGGGTGACTAGAGAGGGGGCAGAGGGGGCGGAGCAAAAAGACATCATGAACCAGTGGGATTAAGCCAATGCTGAGGCAGGGCGGTGCTTAGTTAACAGTGGTTTATGTAAATAGACGCAGCTTTAAGTGGAATTAAACCAATGCCCTTGCAGGCATGGAAGTGCTTAGTTAAACAGGATTAGAGACAAGCTTTTGGGGGGGGGGGCAGCGGCATACTACCCAACAGTGAGAAGAAGAAGAAAAAAAAAACTGTGTGGTCTTACAATGTGATTAAAAACCTTTAATCAGCTTTCATTCCTTCTTTTTCGAATTTCACTCTAGTATTTTTGTTTTCTGGATAGAGACAGAACTAGAGAGGAAGGAGGAAGGAGGGAAGAGGGAAGAAGGGAAAAGAGAACAATGGAAGGAGGAAGGGAAATAGGTAGATATAGCACTCAAGGCTTGTCAAACTTCCCCCCAGAGGTAGGGGCTGGAGGCTTGAACCTAGTTCCTTGTGCATTGTAACATGTGCAAAACCACCTGACTGGTCTTATACAATGATTTTTTCCATATGAATATCAGACTAGCATTTGTGGGCATTTTTTGAAGATACTTATTTTGTGGTATTTTGGTTGGCAATATAAATGTACAGTGACACATAAAGAATGCATAAGTAAAATATATAAAGCAATGGATTATTTTTGTTCATCTTTTTTGTTCTCTTCTTTCTGTTTTCTCTGTATGTGTGTATGTTTTATTTCTTTAATCTTCACTCTCTTTTAAAAGCAATGGAATAGTATTCAATCTTGAAAGGGAATGAAACTGATGTATGCTACAATAACAGACATTAAATAAGGTGGATACAAATGGAATGCTGCATGATTACACTAATATCAGGTACCTAAGAGTAAAATCCATAGAAAGAAAAAGTAGAAGGGCTGAGAAGATAGCATAGTAAGTTATACAACAGACTTTTATGATTGTGACTCTGAGAGCCTAAGTTCAATTCCTAGCACCACCACAAGTCACAACTGAGCAGTGCTCAGGTTTTAAAAAAATTTATTTCATAGGTTACCACAATTTTGAAAAAAGATAAAACTAGATTGCATAACTGTTACATTTTCAGGTAAAATATTAAAGATTGTTTAGGAAGAACAGTTCAGTAAATTCACATTTCTAAAAGGGGTAAAATATAATAAAGCATGTTTAGTACACTGAAGTGTGTAATTAAACTTTTTTTCAAGAAGATCTAGTAGAAAAATGGAAACAAAACTTGCTATGGATATGGAAACACAAATTTCTATCTCAGAATTTTCTACCCAATTTTTCAAATTTACATGAGAAAAATCTAGACAGTAATACTTGTGATTTAAGTTATTAAAATTTCAACTAAATATACACCCAATATATACAACTATACAATGAAATATACTTTTCTAAAGTGTTATTACATTATCTGAACGTTAGGAATTAGCAATAGATGCAAACTTACTGTAAAACAAGAGTGAGTAACTTTATTGCTTGTACTGCAACATCGTATTCTTTGTCAAGAGTCATAGACACAATTCTGTCCTAAAAACAAAAATAATTTATTTTAAAAGAGAAGAAAACACAAATATTTTCAAGTAAGAGGCAATTTTTAGCCAGCTATTTACTGAACTCTATTCAGAGTGGAGAAAGCGTCTACATGGGAAGTAAACTTGACTAGTATATCCTATAGAAAAACAGGATTCAAGACCTTTCTTTTATTTGAATGAGTTTAGTGGGAGAAATAATGACTTACAAGACAGTCATCAATGTCCAATGACAGATAAGTGGTTAAGAAAGGTATGATACACACACTAGAATACTATTCAGCTGTAAGAAACGATAAAATCTTCTTCATTTTTGTTACATTTTGAATGGAACATGAAGGAATGTTAAGTGAGGTAAGACAATAGGTGGCTTTTAAATAACTTTAAGTAGCACTAACCTTGAATCGACTGGTAAAAAGCTCCAGTTTGGAATTCAACTCTTTGTTATAATAAAGTCCTTGTAGAGCAGTTAGGCATTTGAGTCTTACTTCACCTTGCTAAATGTAACAAGAAAATTCATTAAAGTTTTAGAATGTTTTTAACCTGACTACCAATATACATGCAGAATTTTCTACTTTAATTTTTTTAAAAGTTCAGACAGGGAGATGGCACAGAAGATAAAAGGGTAGGACTTTCCAACATAAGGTCCTGGAGAATGTCATACACTAGAAAAGATAGCAGCAACAAATGCTAGAGAGGTTGTGGGGACAAAGGAACCCTCCAGCACTGCTGGTGGGAATGTAAATTGGCCCAACCTCTGTGGAGAGCAGTCTGGAGAAATCTCAGAAAGCTAGAGATGGACCTAATCTATGGTCCTGCAATTTCTCTCCCGGAGATATATCCTAAGGAACCCAACACATCCACCCCAAAAGATCTGTGTATGCCTATGTTCTTAGCAGCACTATTTGTAATAGCCAAAACCTGGAAGCACCCAGGTGCCCAACAGATGAGTGGCTGAGCAAGTTGTGGTCTATATACACAATGGAATACTACTCAGCTATTAAAAACAGTGATTTCACCGTTTTGAGCCCTTGTTGCATGGAGCTTGAAGAAATCATGTTAAGTGAAATGAGTCAGAAACAGAAGGATGAATATGGGATGATCTCACTCATAGGCAGAAGTTGAAAAACGAGATCAGAAGAGAAAACACTAAGCAGAACCTGGACTGGAGTTGGTGTATTGCACCGAAGTAAAAGACTCTGGAGTGGAGATGGGGGCAAGAGTACAGGTCCTAGAAAGGGAGGACAAAGGACCTAGTGGGGGTTTGTATTGTTATATGGAAAACTGAGGAATGTTATGCATGTACAAACTAGTGTACTTACTGTCAACTGTAAAATATTAATCCTCCAATAAAGGGGGAAAAAAGAAAACTAAGAAATGTTATGCATGTACAAATTATTATATTTACTGTCAATTATAAAACAATCCCTCGATAAAGAAAGAAAAAAATGTAAGGTCCTGAGTATGATCCACAGTACCACACGTGCTAAAGTAATGCTCTGACGTTCTCTTCTTTATCAATAAACACTTTTAAAAAATGTTAAGTTCAATCAATAGCATTTCTTCTGAAATCTGTTGTCTTTATAATACAAAAATATAAATCAATGCAGAGAAGTCCACAGCAAATTTGAATTTATAATTTGGTAGATAATATAAGAAAAAATATGTATGTATATATTCACTAAGTTACTAACAGTAAAAAACTCTAATTGATGGGGGCCCAGCAGTAGCGCACATGGCAAAAAGCAGAAGGACTGGCGTTAAGGAACCCAGTTAAAGCCCCCAGCTCCCCATCTGCAGGGGGGGTCGCTTCACAAGCAGTGAAGCAGGTCTGCAGGTGTCTTTCTTTCTCCCTCTCTTTCTTCCCATACCCTGTCTTATCCAACAGTAGCAATAACAACAAAATGGAAAAAATGGTAGCAGTGGATTTGTGGTGCAGAGCCCCAGCAATAACCCTGGAGGCAAAAAAAGGGGGGGAACCTCTAATTGCTTAAATAAGTGCCTTCCTTAGCCACCACACCTAGCTGTTCCTCAGCATTTCAGAACAAAATTTATCCATCAACACTGAAGATTCAAGACCCAGGGGCCAGCCAGGTGGTGGCACACCTGGTTAAGCATACACATTAAAGTGTATAAGGACCTGGGTTCAAGCCCTTGCTCTTCACTTGTAAGAGGAAAGCTTCACGAGTGGTGAAGCAGGGCTGCAGGTGTCTGTCTCTTTTTTTCTCTCTCTCTCTATGTCCCCATCCCTACTCAATTATATCCCTATCCAATAATAAAAAAAAATTAACAAAAAAAGGTCCTTATTAAAGAAAAAAGCCCAGAGGTGGTACAGTGTTAATGTAGGTACTGGACTTTGAAGCGTGAAGTCACATCTCTTATCCCCAACACTGCATGCGCCATAGTAATGTTCTGGTGCTCTCTCCCTCTCTAATGTCGCTATCAACCCCTTCATGCTAACAAATAATTATGATTCATTATGAGGTAACTCTTACGGAGATAACTCATGTTGGTGTATATCTTACCTTGTCGTGCATAGTCCAACCAACATATTTTAAATAACTGTCATTAAGAAAAGCATCACTATACATTTTCATCCAAATGCCAATTTCTTCAATACAAATAGCTCTTATTTCAGCTATTGCATCACTGAATAGGGAAAGAAAAATTACATTATTAGTGCCACAGCACCAAAGGGCCTACAGTTTACTCAAGAGATGTCAAAAACTTTATTCTTAGCATGAATACACCAGTATCAGTATTTATTCTTAGCATTACCTCTGCACACCAAAAGTTCAGTCTAGTTGGCAAAGCAAAATTATCACCACATAAATATTTTAAATTAAATAAAACTTTAAATAAAATCTGATTCCTACCTTGAACACCATGTCAAATTCCAGTCTTTGCTCACACCTGTTAAGAATGGTGTGTACAAAAGACAGAAGGCATACTAGTCTAGTTAAAGCTTAATTTTCCAGAAGATAATTAGTTACACATAACATTGAGGCAAAGCTCAATTTGGATTTGAATGTCAGACTAAATTATTTTTAATTCATCCTGTAGGCACTAGTGAGTCATTCAAGGCTTTTGAACAGAGGGATAATGCAGCACAAGGAAACCTTAAGAAAACTGCAATATTCCTTAAGTATGAGAAAGATAAAGGGATAGACCAAAATAATGGTGACACCACAAGTGAAAAGGTCAAGATGGGTATGGGAACATCACAAAAAAGATCACAAAGATCTCATTCATATCTGCTAAATTGGGAAAATAAAAGACAAGGTGAATAAAAATGCCAGCAATATTTCAGTAACAGGTAGTAGCAGAAATGGTGATAAGAGTACCCATTTATTTCCTTTGTTAATTCAAAATAGCAAAATAAAGGCAGGAGACCACAGTGGTTGTGCAAACAAGACTGAAGCTCCCAAGTTCAATCCTCCCTACAAACATAAGCCAGAGCTGAGCAGTACACCAGTAATAAATAAATATATACATAAATATACTACATAGAAAATAAAAACGTCTCAATTTCTGACTGTCTCTATCCAATAAATAAATATAAAAAAGCTAAAAAAAAAATGAAAATGAAAACTTGGGCAAGGGTAGATAGCATAATGGCTATGCAAAGAGAATCTCATGCCTGAGGCTACAAAGTCCCAGGTTTAATCCTCAACACCACCATAAACAACTAGATCTGAGCAGTGCCCTGGTGAGGAAGGAAGGAAGGAAGGAAGGAAGGAAGGAAGGAAGGAAGGAAGGAAGGAAGGAAGGAAGGAAGGAAGGGAGGGACAGAGGGAGAGGGGGAGAGGGGGAGAGGGGGAGAGGGGGAGAGGGGGAGAGAGAGAGAGAGAGAGAGAGAGAGAGAGAGAGAGAGAGAAAAGAGAAGAAAAACTTGTTCTGACTTACCGGTATCTATGTACAAACACTCCCTTAAATATTGCATTCATCATATTTTCTATTTCGTCTTGGTTTTCTTGAAGCTGGTAAGACAATCAAAAGCATGAGTAAAATGTGTTTCAAGTACAAGTGGCTTCTCTAGTGTTTTGGTGTTCCTTTTAATTTTAAATTGCCTGAGACAATAATAATTATATAGAACAATTAACAGCTGTTGAATATATGGTAACTAATATCCCTTGATTTCTATCTGGAATATCTGACAACATTTAATGTTTAGTTGGGTGGGTTAATTTTTATTTCAGTGCTCACAAATTTTCACTGTACTATAAAACCTGTTGCATAGTTTATTACAAAACATATCTGCTCACACAAGAGCATATCTTATTCCATTATCTGAGTCTTCATCTTCTAAGAAAAGAAAAGCTATTTTACCTAATGCCAGCTCAACAACAAAGGGAATTTAATCATTTCAGAGTGTGAGAGTTCACAAACAATTATTCCACAGTTTGAGAGTTACAAGAAAAAAAAAGAACCCTTCAAAATCTAATCTTGTTTTTCAACTTCTGTCTATGAGATTATTCCATATTCATTCTTTTGTTTTTGATTTATCTCACTTAACATGATTCCTTCAAGCTCCATCCAAGATAAGGTGAATTCCTTATTCTTAATAGCTGAGTGGGATGCATTGGATCGACCTTCTAGTGGTGCATCCCGTGAGTACCCATTCATTGGGGAAACTGACGATCCGTCCTAGCCGACTGAATGCACATGGATCCCAGTCACTTTCAAAGCCAGCAACAAGCAGCTCCTGACAGCTTTCAACCTGACGCTGTTGACTGGCTATGGAAGAAGGGCAAACGCTAGAAGAAGAAATAGCTGAGTGGTATTCCACGTATGTCTTTCTTGACCTTTAGATCAAGTCCTCTGCTATTTTAAAATGTAGTTTTCATGAATCTAATTTTGTAGTTGCAAATAATGCTAACAGGACTGTGTACTTACTGTATGCATTAGTACAGATACATGGTAAAAAGCAGAAAAGTTCTTCAATCATGTTTAGAAATTTTAGTGGGGCTAGGGAGATAGCACAGTGGTGTGCAAAAGACTATATGCCTGAGGCTCTGAAGTCCCAGGTTCAACTCTAGGCACCACCATAAACCAGAACTAAGCAGTGTTCTGGTCTTTCTCAATCTCTCTAGTTTTATAAATAAACAAACAATAAAAAAAGGAAAGGAAGAGGAAAGGGAAGGGGGGAATATGTTGGGAGATAGCTCAGCCTATCAGAGCTCCAATCAGACTTTATGCCAATAATGGGCAGTACTCCAGTCTATATCTCTCTTACCCATAAGAAATGAAATTAAATAAATTAATATTCCTGAAAAATCTGAGCCTAAACTCAGAAGTATCAATGCCTTATGTTTCTACAAAATGTTTTATCTCAAAACTCTTTCACCTATGCCTATTCAATCTGTCACAATTTAAATGTCCAAGAATTAGACTGTAGTTTCCAGGACTATGGGATACAGTTTTCATATAATAAATCAATTGGTTAGATTTAAAGTAAATCACAGTCAAAATATTAGTTCTTCCTTTTAAATTTAATGGAAAAGATGAGAAATTTAGGTATAGATAAATGTGGACAAGGTCTGTCTGGCTTGACTGTCAGAGAATTTTGTAAAGTTACTATCTTGGAAGTAAACAATTTACTATTACAGCTACCACCCTCCCCACAAATTCCAAATAATAAATTTATGAAATATGATTGGGAAATATTTTCCCTTATTCACATTTTTTCAATAATTTTATGAGGGAAATAATTATTTATAGGAGAGTTGTTGTCAAACAGATACAATTTCTTATTGCTGTTACCTGCATATGACTTCTAGCAAATATTTTAACTCGACTGCATTTCTAATAATTTTAAAACATCAAACTTTGCCTATTCAAAGCAGAAATAAACATACCAACTATCAGACAACTAGATAACTTATCACAGGAATCTGAATCAGAAATGCATCATTTAAAGATTTTATTGGGCCAGTAAAATAGCTCATTTGGATAGAATGCTGCATTGCTATGTGAGAGACCCAGGTTAGAGCCCAGCCCTCTTCACATTGAAGAAAGTTTTGATGCTGTGGTATGTGTGTATCTATCACACAAGTTAAAAGTCAGCACACAGCAGAAATGCCCTGGAAATTTCCCCCACTGCTCAAACCCATCCCCCCCCAAAAAAAAAACCACAATCAAGATTTTACTTACTGTTATTTAACATAAGACTGAAAAAAATAGTTCCTTCAAATTGAACTTGGTTGTGTAATTATAGTTAATTAAGGGGTGGGGGAGATAGCATAATGGTTATGCAAACAGACTCTCTTGCCTGAAACTCCAAAGTCCTAGGTTCAATCCCCCACACCACCATAAGCCAGAGCTGAGCAGTGCTCTGGTGTTTCTGTGTCCCTCTCTGTCTGAATCTCTCTCAAAAAGTAAATAAAAAGTTTTAAAAAGTTAATTAAGTACCTTATACAATACAGAATAACAACAGTTCAGACATGATAAATAGCTTAAAAGTTACTTTTCAACATGATTTCACATAACTGAAATTTCACTTAATACCAATAAGCTGAGGGATGTTAGAAGAGATATTTTCATAATGTAGGGGAATAATATTTGAAATAACTTGTCAGACTACTTACTGGCAAGCTCTTAGTCTCAGTTCAAACAGAGAAAATGTAAGAATGAAGTACTGTTGACATAATAAACAAAATAAACAAGTTGAAGTTTTTAAAGTTAAACCTTTGAAATTTTTATCGGACCTTTTTATCTGAGTATTCTCATTTTTTTCATTTATTTCTCATAACCAAGCTAGTCACATTAATAGCTTAAGTATTTAATAAGCTTACCTCTTTCCGTTTCTGCAGGAGAAGTTCTAGCCTCTCATTGGCTCGTTTTCCAATCATTTTATTTCTTTCTGCTTCATATTGTCTTTGTGTGTTATCCATATTGATGCTAAGATTTAATGCCACATTCACCAAAGCTGTCATCAACTTCATAGCTATTTTTAAACAGAAAATGTTGAAATTGGTCACACAGATGTAAAAATTTACTATTTAAGAGAAATTAAAACCAAGATGGGCTGTTCTACTTTTTAACAGAAAAGAATAGCCTTGCTACCAATAACAAGACTGAATACTTCTTACAACTCACTTATCTGTGTTTAGTACTTTGCATAAATTATCATATAGTCCTAAAGAATCTCCAAGTATTATCCCTATTACAGACTTAAAAAAAAATTGAAGCACAGGAAAATAATGAAATTTGCTTGCTTCAGATTACACATGAGTAGTAAAATGAGGATCTAAAGTATGCTCAAATACTGCTATTGTAGAATCTCCCCTACAATTATCTCTTTCAGAGATTATGATTTACATCCTACATAAATTTTGGTCCATACCAGTCCAAAACAGAGAAAATGAAGGTGCTTAATATAACTGTGCCATAAAGTCGAAGCATTCTTCCACAACTGACCACACTACTTGTGGTGACTTTGGGGGCTTTTGGGGAAAAAACTATGCTCTTAAGTAATTAGTTTGTAAACAAAACTAGTCAGTTGTTAGGAGAAAGATCACCAAGCAGAGCACAAGTTTAGCATGCACTAGGACCCAGATTTGTTCTCCCAGTCACATGGGAGCACTTGAACTGGGAAAGCTTCATAGCAGTGCTGTGGTATCTCCTTTTCTCAGTCTCTCACTCTCTATGTTTAAAAAAAAAATTTAAGGTTCCATGGGAAGCGGCGAAATTATGCTGTGAGCCCCAGTGGAAGAGAAAAATGGTAGTGACTAAGGAACATTTCAGAAATACTGACCTGCCAAGGTGCTTGTATGCCGGAATGCTCTGACTTGTGAGTCAGACAGTCCTGTAAGAAGTGAAATGACTGTATCCATCATGTACTCATCATATATGATGCTATATTGACACTGCCGTACTAATACACCAATGAATTCACAAAAACTGGATTTGAACTTCTTCCACTGAGGACCAGCCATGGTTAATGGATAATCTCCACTGTCCTAAAATAAAAATTTATAAAGAACAACTTCATTTAAAATGCATGACTTAAAGCTCTGGGGTTAAAGTAAAATGTTACTGTAATAAGCAAAGGCAAATTAATTATTTTTTAATTAAAAGCAAATTAAACTAAACTAAGCTAAAGTTTAATTTGATTAAGAATTATGGAATTATTTTCTCAGCCAGTCTAATAAAAGTATATATGAATAATAAACAAAAAGATTACAATATATAACATATTAGTCTCAGGACAAATAGTCAACAGACATAAAGACTCAGACAAATTTTAAAAGAATTGGAAATGAAGCTAGTATACCCTAGTATTTAGATTTCCCTTCTACAGAAAGATGGGGCATATCTCGAAATTACGCTGAGAATTTTCTTAAAATAAATTCAGTTAACGTTCTTAAGACTAATTCAACAGAAGACCTCTCTAAGTCTCTAGCAATAGTATTAGAGACTTAAGGTCATTTTTATCACAATTTAGCAAATTTTTAAATGATTAGATTTTCTCTTTACATTGTTTTAAATTCTAAGTCATGCATCATCATGAATATGATCTCAAAACTCCACAAAAAGGTTTTCTTCTACAATTCCTGATTAGCTCATTAAGTCACTGAGTTGAAATACAACTTAATTGATGTTACCAACTTCATTTGATAGTTTCAAATGATTAACTCAGAATTCTTATTTCAAATAGCTGTTTCTTGTAGCAGATGCTTTTCACTAAAACATTTAATATCAAAAAGTTTTTTAAAAATACCATTACTTAGGGAGTCAAGCGGTAGTGCAGTGGGTTAAGCACATGTGGTGCAAAGCACAAGGACAGGTGTAAGGATCCAGTTCGAGCCCCCGGCTTCCCACTTGCAAGGGAGTCGCTTCACAGGCAGTGAAGCAGGTCTGCAGGTGTCTTTCTCTCCCCCTCTCTGTCTTCCCCTCCTCTCTCCATTTCTCTTTGTCCTATCCAACAACAGTGACAGCAACAACAACAATAATAACCACAAGAAACAACAAGGGCAACAAAAGGGAATAAATAAATATTTTTTTAAATACCATTACTTATAATTACCTCTTAACTACTTGGAAACTGGTTGAATAGCACTTAATGATCATCAAAGTTGGGTTAACAACCCTTATCTTTTAGAATGATAGCTGAAAGCTCTATCAGGGTAAACAAGAAAAATATGCTCAGGGTGGGGATAAATAGCATAATAGTTTTGCAAAGAGACACTTAATGCCTGAGGCTACAAAGACCCAGGTTCAATTCCCCACACCACCATAAACCAGAGTTGAGCAGTGCTCTGGTGGAAGGAAGGAAGGAAGGAAGGAAGGAAGGAAGGAAGGAAGGAAGGAAGGAAGGAAGGAAGGAAGGAAGGAAGGAAGAAAAAAATGAGGTGATTCTTTTTCCTTAAAAACTCACAATATGGGCAGGGGTAGATAGCAGAGTGGTTATCCAAACAGACTGTCATGCCTAAGTCCCAGGTTCAATCCCCCGCACCACCATAAAACACAGCTGACCAGTGCTATGGTAAAAAACACCTCATAATGAAAATGAAATTACTAGTGATGCAATGCAGTTATGAAGAAAGGAAAAAATGCCCTGTCCTGGATGAGTTTACACTCAAATAATATAATTTAAATATCTTAATTGGAATAATTCAAATATGTCACCATAACAAAAAAAAATTAACTCAAGTATAAGCTATTTCATTCTAATTGTTCAAGATCAACATTCATAAAATCTATCAAAACATTCAGATAAATTACCTCATCAAACTCTTCAGTCATTTTTCGAATTATTTCAGAGTTCTGCATGTGTCTAAACATTTCTGCTGTGACAACTCCTGAAATTTCCAAGTATAAGCAGTTAATACAGAGCAGCATGAAAAAAGTTAATAAATTTCTATGTCAGTTTCTAACACTAAAATGTCTACAGTTGGGGCCAGGCGGTGGTGCACCTGGTTAAGCGCACAAAGTAAAATGTCTACAGTTGGAACCCAACACACCCATCCAAAAAGATCTGTGTACACATATATTTTTAGCAGCACAATTTGTAATAGCCAAAACCTGGAAGCAACCCAGGTGTCCAACAACAGATGAGTGGCTGAGCAAGTTGTGGTGTATATAAACAATGGAATACTACTCAGCTATAAAAAATGGTGACCTCACCGTTTTTAGCCGATCTTGGATGGACCTTGAAAAATTCATGTTGAGTGAAATAAATCAGAAACAGGAGGGTGAATATGGGATGATCTCACTCTCAGGCAGACGTTGAAAACCAAGATCAGAAGAGAAAACACAAGTAGATCCTGAACTGGAATTGGCATGTTGCAGCAAAGTAAAAGACTCTGGGGTGGGTGGGTGGGGGAGAGTACAGGTCCAAAAAAGGATGACAGAGGACCTAGTGGGGGTTGTACTGTTATATAGATAACTGGGAAATGTTATATATGTACAAGCTATTGTGTTTACTATTCAATGTAAAACATTAATTCCCCAATAAAGAAATTAAAAATAAATAAAATGTCTACAGTCACACAGTAAGGCAGAATTTCTGATCTTTGCCATGATACTCAAACATATAAAATGCCAATGGCACTTTCAAAATGCTCACTCACACACACACACACACACACACACACACACACACACACACACACACACACACCAGAGATATTACTCTTACTATGACTGACTGACACACACACACACACACACACACACACACACACACACACACACACACACGTCAGCCTTGGCCATTTCTATCAGACTTTCTTTACTTGTCATCTACAAATACATACACTAGTTCAGTTGATATAATATATACCATCATGGATGAGGCAACATTCAAGGCAGCTTTTGGCCTTGGGGGTCATCTTTTCCTCTGGGGTCTCTCTCCCTCTCCCTCTCCCTCTCCCTCTCTCTCTCTCTGTGTGTGTGTGTGTGTGTGTGTGTGTGTGTGTGTGTGTAATTTTCTTTCTATATTTTTCATTAAAATAAATCAAATACTTCTTTTGAAAAATAAAGATAATTTGATTTATTGTGTTATCACAACACTTCCTTGAGCAGAAGTGTGTATTTGTATATGTGTCTGGCTTAATATGATGCTAGGAAATGAATCTGAGGTCTCAGAGCCTCAGGCATGAGAACTATTTACATAATCATGATGCTGTCTTCCCAGACAGCAGTAAAGTTTCTAATAGTGACTTGCAGATACCTTTAGCTAAGGAGCCACGTAGGGGCAGCCATACGTACTTTAAAGTTAAAACAATTTTGCAAATTTCTGAAAGTTGACCATAAACATTATAAGTCATATGCTTGGAAACTTAATGTATATGTCTATCAGGAGTCACATATATAATAGTCGATGTAGATTCTGCACAGAGTGCTATGATCTATCACAGATAAAATCCATCAATTCGTATGTTGGATAATTCTAATAAGTTTTTTCAAGAGAGTGCTGTAGAATTGAAGGAATAGACACAGGTAAATCACTTCTTGAGAGTCAAATTTCTTTAGATCGTCCTCCCTCCTTTCCCCACCTTATTGACCCAGAATATTACTCAGCTCTGGATTAAGTTGGTGCTGGGATCTTTGGTGCTATCTCGATGACCTAAATGGCTCATTCTTTAGCCTCAACTAATTTTAGATCTATTATCCTTCTACCTTCGGTGCCCACATTTTGTGACACTCTCGAATGTGTGTCTAAATATGTACGTATGCACGCACGCACACACGCAGTCATCTTTGGAAATCTTTATACCACTTCCTACCCTAGGCATCATCAAGTATTGAAGTAATGGGGAGATACAGTATAGACTAACCTTGCCCATAATTTTGAATGCTCATTTAGTGATTCAAATAAAGACATAGGACTTGGGCTGGTGAGATAGCATAATGGTTATGCAAAAATGTTTTCATGCCTGAGGTCCCAGGCTGAATCCCCAGCAATACCATAAGCCAGAGCTAAGCAGTGCTTTGGTTTAAAAAACAAAATGCATGACACACTAATTTACAGAATTTTGTTTCACTGTCAATGTATGTGCTAAATATTTTTCTTCCAGAGGACATTAATAAATGTATTCTATTTCTCCCTCTATTCAAAAATTATTTTAAAGTAAAAAACAGTAAGACTTGATGTTTGTCTGAAATGTCTTTATCAAATAACTAGAAATTTCACCAATACCTTACTAAACTAATTTACTTAACTTACTTACCTACTTACTTACTGCTATTCATGGCACGTTAAAATTCCCTATACTTTAAAATTCCCTAATGTATGAACCTGTATCTCATCATTATCTTCCTTCTCCCTTCTTAATCCATTTCTTTGTTCCTAAACCCAGATGCTGAAAAAGTGGGGCTATAGCTACCAAAAATAATGTAATTAAATCACAAGATTTTAAACTAACTTTTGCATATGAATACAACAGACTTTCTTAATCTTTGAATTTTTTTCTTATACATTCTGCATGGTTATAATGAAAATAATTCAAGAGCTTGGGGCTATTTTCAATGTAAAGTGCTAATATATCTTTAGGTGGAACTCAAGGAAAGAAAAGAGTATTTTAGAACATTCTGTTTCCAGATTATCTTACCTTTGCATCCTGAACACTGAATAAAAAAGTTGATGAGGTCAAGAAGTGCTATATCTCGGTCATGCTTGTATGACTCTATCCAATCATCTACCACCGACTACAGCAGAGGGGGGAAAAATATTAGCATTGCCCAATGTTCGAAAATTAAGTCAGGTTCAAATTACTGATGTTCAACATTAAGTGATATCATGTTGCTGTAATACATACATACATATGTACGTACTATAGCTGAAAGTTAAACTTTTATGAAACAGTCAAATTCAGTAAAATAGTCAAGTGATAGTACACATGATCATTAATCTCCTATTGATTTCAAAGAAAAAGAAACCTGTGGACTATGGAACCCAACTGTAAAGTGGAATTACTTCTTAATGGTATTAAATATACCCTAGAATATTAACAGTCACACGTACTTCTCTTTTACTAGAGTATATACTAGGTAATATTTAAGTATCATCATTATAATGAAATATAAACTATTTAAAAAAAATGAATGACATGGCTGGAGAGGTTACTTAGTGAGTAAATGGCATTCACTGTCAGGACCAAGTAGTGTTTGAAACCTAATACCTTACAAGAGAACAGTGCTCATAAGTCTGTTCCTTGTTTCCCCACTCCTCCCTCATATAGAATAAATCAATCTTAATAAGGTAAGTGAATTATTAGGCAAAGGAATTAAGGAAAACCAAATTAATTTTCTCCAGTGAACACTAATAGTGTCATATTAACAAGAAAGTCAAGTAGAAGGGTAATCTCTTATCACAATCCCAGCTGGTATATTCATAAAAGCTGACCATAAAATCCTTGAGGCAACAGAAAGCATCAAAACAAAGCAACCTTGGAAAGAAACAAACTTGGAGGACACACATACTTTCTGATTTCAACCCTTATCACAAAGCTATTACACAACAATCAAGGAAGCATAGTACGGATAGGTATAAGGATAACATGTAAAATCAATGGAATAAAATTGAGAGCCTAGAAATGAACCCTCAAATTAAATCCTTTGATGTTTAACAAGGGTGCCAAGGCAATTCATGGAGAAAGACTAGTTTTTTCAATAAAGGGTGCTGAAACAATTAGATAGGATTAAGCAAAATAATGAAAATTGGGCACAACACACAATACTTAACTCAAAATGGGTTAAAACCTAAATTTAACAGCAAGACCAAAAAGCATAAGAGACAAAATAAAAGTAGGCACCTGAAAAAAATGCTCATCATAACTTATTACCAGAGATTCAAATCAAGACAAAATTGAGATAGCACCTAATACCTGTGAGAACTACCTACATAAAAAAAAAAAAAAAAAAAAACAGGGGTGGAGGTAGATAGCATAATGGAGACTTTCATGCCTGAAGCTCCGGGAGTCCCAAATTAAAAAAAAAAAAAAGAGAAAAGAAAGAAAAAACAAGAAAAACTCTCCTAAAATGATGTATATGGCTTTCACGTAGGTTGTTTTTTTTTTTTTTTTAAATTACTGGAGTTAGGTTACAGCACTATAAATCCACTGCTCCTGGCAGCCATTTTATTATTTTTATCATCCTCCTCATTATTATTATCTAGAACAGAGAGGAGTTGAGAAAGGACAGGAAAAGAAAGATAACCTGCAGACTTGCTTCAGTGCTCTTGAAGTGGTCCCCCTGCTGCAGGTGGGGAGCAGGGCAAGTGAGGGGGAGCTAAAATGCAGCTCCTTCCTGGACATGGTGATATGTGCACTTAACCAGGTGTGTCACCGCCCAGCCCCACTTTCAAGTTCTTTACACTGGATTTTAGGAGCATTAGAATAAGAGACACTCATTCTCTGAAGGATACTCAATCCAAACCCAACACCTATACTGTAGGAAAGTTTATGCCACGTGTAACTAAGATTTTTAAGTACCTGCAGTCATAGATCCAATTAATTTCAGCCTTCAAAATAATTCTAGGCTAGGCAACAAATACAGAGGGGAGAGGGAGAGAGGGAGGGAGAGGGAGGGAGAGGGAGGAAGGGGAGGGAGGGAAGGAGAGGGAGGGAGGGAGAGAGGGAGGGGGGAGAGAGGGGGAGAGAGAGAGAGAGAGAGAGAGAGACTGACTCACAAATCATTTTAGTCTCTACCTGTTCATAGCATCTCCAAGTAGTCAAACTGTCTTAGCTAACGTTATAGCAATCACAGACGGGAGCAAAGACACTAAGTCATCTACATTTTTTTGGTTTGAATTCTAGACTCACAGAAGCATTAAGATAATGAAGTGGTCTGTTAACGTCACTGAATTTGGAGTAAAGCATTATATAGAAATAAATAACATGGTCCAGGAGGTGGCACAGTGGTTACCACTGGACTCTCAAGCATGAGGTCCTGAGTTCAATCCCCGGAAGCACATGTACCAGAGTGATGTCTGGTTCTCTCTCTCCTAACTTTCTCATTAATAAATAAATAATTTAAAAAAGAGAAATAACTAGAAAAAGAACTGTTCTTACCAATAAAGGTAAAATATGTAATAAAAAATCTTACATAAAGACTTCTATTTCACATTATAAAAAGCTATTCATGAAAATCAAGTAGTTTAACTAGGAAAACAAGTCTGCAATACTAAAAAAAAAAAGATACAAAGTATTAAATTTAAATATACGTAAAATTTCAAATCATTAAATAAGAAACTACAAATAAAACTCAATAAAACTCCACATCTATTATCCAAAAGAAATTAGGGCAAACTGGGGGCCAGGCGTACCTGGTTAAGAGCTAGCTCACTTTACAGTGTGCAGGGGGAGCCAGGTTTAAGCCCCTGGATTCCCACCTGCAGGGGAAAAGTTTCCCAAGTGCGGGCTGCAGGTGTCTCTCTGTCTCTTTCCCTCTTTCCTCTCAATTTCTCCGTCTCTATCCAATAAATATATAAATAATACATATTAATATGTTAATATATAAATATATTATGTTTACATATAAATAAATATATTTTAAAAAGAAATAAGGGGAAATTCATGACACTGTAGTTTTTAAAATATAAGGACCATTTTAAAACCAACTAGGTTGATGTCAATTTATTTGTTCACATTTATAATTAAGTGAAATAGGTATAACCAGGGACAGAAAAAAAAATATATATATACAGTTCTTGTTCAAGAGTTTAAGAAATCTAGAAGCACAGTCATATATATATATATTTATATATACATACATACATACCTATGTATGTATGTATTATGTAAGTGCTATAAGAAATGCTTTTAACAGTGACATGATTTACTCAACCCTACATGATATAGAAGGGGGGAAAGGAACATTGCTATAGGAAGAGAGGTAAAGCAAGGCCTGTGACAAAGTACATATACTACTTTTGGAGAATACTAAGTATGGCATAAGGAAATCTGGGCTAGAACTTATAGGTTAGGAAGAATTTTTAGAAGTCTATAAACAATTTCATCAAATTTGGTCTTAATAAAAGTAAAAATACACCTAGATGTTAACACAAATGAAGGAAGAAAGAAGCTTTGAGGAAATCATTGGAAAGATACTGTGAACATTTCACATTTATGAAGGAAATCTGAAACAAAAATCAAGTCATAGAATAATCTTAATATAGGGAAAACCATAAGTAATAGGAATTAAAAGTTCATTCTTTAAACATTGAGATATCATTAACAAAACAATTAGAGAGTTAAACCCTCATGTTTTCTATTAAATTATCTGATGAGTAAAAATGTTGAACAAAACCTCTACACAAAAACAGAATGGCCTAATTAGCTATGGATAGAAGGTAATATTTCAAACCCAAATCTAAGTATAGATAACAAAATAAATGCATTTCACTATCAGAACAATGTGTTATAGAGAATAAACAATAATGGTGATGATTCACCACAGAAGATATTCAAAAGACTGAGAAACACATGAAAAAATGTTCCAAGTCTTTGTCAGAGAAATGCAAATAAAGACAACAATGAGATACCACTTCACTCCTGTGAGAATGTCACACATCAGAAAAGGTAGCAGCAACAAATGCTGGAGAGGTTGTGGGATCAAAGGAACCCTCCTACACTGCTGGTGGGAATGTAAATTGGTCTAGCCTTTGTGGAGAGCAGTCTGGAGAACTCTCAGAAGGCTAGAAATGGACCTACCCTATGACCCTGCAATTCCTCTCCTGGGGATATATCCTAAGGAACCCAACACACCCATCCAAAAAGATCTGTGTACACATATGTTTTTAGCAGCACAATTTGTAATAGCCAAAACCTGGAAGCAACCCAGGTGTCCAACAACAGATGAGTGGCTGAGCAAGTTATGGTCTCTATACACAGTGGAATACTGTTCAGCTATAAAAAAATGGTGACTTCATTTTCAGCCGATCTTGGAGGGACCTTGAAAAATTCATGTTGACTGAAATAAGTCAGAAACAGAAGAATGAATATGGAATAATCTCACTTTCAGGCAGAGGTTGAAAAACAAGATCAGAAGAGAAAACACAAGGAGAACCTGAACTGGATTTGTTGTATTGCACCAAAGTAAAAGACTCTGGGGTGGGTGGGGGTTAGAGTACAGGTCCAAAAAGGATGACAGAAGACCTAGTGGGGATTGTATTATGTGGAAAACTGAAAAAAGTTATGCATATACAAACTATTGTATTTACTGTCAAAAGTAAAATATTAATCCCTCAATAAAAATGATGATGTAACAATACATATAATGTAACTGAGGTAATTTATCTCTTTGATAAAATTAACCTAAAATGGAGAATAAAAAGGGGATAATTTTATTTAGAGAACAAATAAACCATAGTGAAATAATGAGTTATTTATAAATATCAAATTTATCTACACAATAATCATTTAAAACAATAAGCAAGGGGCCAGGTGGTGTTATACCTGGTTGCGCACATATATTATAAAGCGCAAGGACCCAGGTTCAAGCCCCTGGTCCCCACCTGCCGGGGGAAAGCTTTGCAATGATTAAGCAGTGCTGCAGGTGTCTCTCTGTCTCTCTCCCTATCACTCCCTTCCCTCTCAATTTCTGGCTGTCTCTATCCAATAAACAAAGGTTTTTAAAAGAAAAGATTTAACATAAATAAAAATAAAACATTAAGCAAAAAAAAAGAAAAATAAAAACCATACTGAAATTATAACTATATGAATAAATGAAGGTGAACTGAAATTTATGAAAACATGTTCCCTTGTATAAGTGATGTTAGCTCAACTATTTTTGTTGATAAAGTGTGTGTATATATATATGTGTGTGTGTGTATATATATATATATATATATCAATATCAAATTTATTAATCCCAACTGATACCAGAGTTCCGTATCTACATTCCCTCCACTGGAAGCTACAGCCTGTGTATTTTTAATACAGTCCTTAATTCCATTTTTAAAAAATATGTATTTAGCACAGACTATAAAGTTTATGTGCTTGTATTGTCATAAAATTATGCAAAATAAAACAAAATTAAGATAACCTGACATGGATGTAACTATAAATATTTTACTCTTCTGTTAAGAAACAGAATAATAAAATTTGAAAAATACAAATGACCAAAATAATTCAGATTTACTTAATTGAAGAAGTGATTAAGCCACTCAACCCAGAATTCTATATGTGCAAAGGCTTTCATATTTTAATGGCAATGATACAAAATTCAAAGGAAACTGAAACTTTATAGTCAACAGTTTACATCAGCATGTCTTTTAACTTTTTTAAATAAATGGTAAAAAATAAACAGCAGAAAATAACTAAGGACACGAAGTTATTATATCAAAAAGGACTGATCCCTAGTTTTCTGACCTGTGTGTTGCACTTTTATTTTTCCTAATAAGCAATATTGAAAATAGAGATGTTTTAAGCATGACTAGAAAAATCAGAGATATGCTTATATAACTCACTAGTTTTAAATGCATCAACAGACTGGTAAGGATGCTATAAACTTTACCTGCATAGCACTCTTGCCCATTTTAACAACTTCAAACAACATCATGTTTTCCACTCCATTCTGTTGGTGATGACCATTCATTCGGTTTGGACCAGAAGGAGGTTTTCCTCCTCCATTTCCACTTTTACCCTTTTCTCCTGGGCCTTTTTTGCCTTTTTTACAAGTCTGCATAAGAAACACAAGTTGGTTATGTTATATCACTAGACAGTTAAAAATGAGATAAATCAGAAGCAACTGACATAATGATAACATGCTTAAACTTGACCTAAAAGAAAGTGCCATACAATTAAGCCACTTTGGAATATTTTTTTCTCATATATACTATCACAAACTTGATATTCTACTCAGAGGCACAATCTCTGCAGGCTTGACAGAAGGCATGGGTTCAAATTATTACACTGAGCTGAAGGTTCCTGGAAAAATTACCTTAAAAACATTGTCTTAAATAAAATTTAAGAAAGATAATTTCATATATATATATATATATATATATATATGGTATAAACTTTTTGTCTACTTCACTGCCTGAGAGTGTAGACAATAGTGGGCAACAAGAATCTTATATCAAGACTTTATTGAGGAAGCAACTCATACTTAACTCAGTATTTTAATGTCATTTCCATTGTTAGGAAAGAGAGTTAAAGAAAGTGGGAAAGAAAAGAAAAAGAGAGAGGAGGGGGCAGAACAGCTTTCTGAAATATGTAGTGCCAGGGGTTAAGCTCAGGGTTTCGATACTTTTAAGTCTAGAAATTTACTACTATGCCATCTCTTGTGCTGCATCATTGTAATCCACTGACAAAGGAATTAATTGTATGAAAGGGTATATCTACCTCATACTTGTCTGTGGCTCTTCCTCTCTACTACTTACCATGAAAATTGAAATGAGAGTAGTGGTATAAAACTCTTTATAGAAAACAGAATTGGAAAATATATACCTGAAAGCAGAAGTACACTAGAGTTTGCAGTGAGTACGCGCCTAACACTTCCTCTCCACTATTCCAAGCTTTGGGTCCCTGATTGCTCAACAATTTGTTTGGCTTTGTATGTTAACTCTCTTTTCAGCCACCAGGTTCCAGATGCCATCAGGACGCTGGCCAGGCTTCCCTGGACTGAAGACCCCACCAATGTGTCCTGGAGCTCAGCTTTCCCAGAGACCCACCCTACTAGGGAAAGAGAGAGGCAGACTGGGAGCATGGACTGACCAGTCAATGCCCATGTTCAGCGGGGAAGCAATTACAGAAGCCAGACCTTCTACCTTCTGCAACCCACAATGACCCTGAGTCCATGCTCCCAAAGGGATAGAGAATGGGAAAGCTATCAGGGGAGGGGGTGAGATATGGAGATTGGGTGGTGGGAATTGTGTGGAGCTGTACCCCTCCTACCCTATGGTTTTGTTAATTAATCCTTTCTTAAATAAAAAAGAAAAATAATTTAAAAAAATTTAAAAAGGAAAGCAGAATTGGGGGCAGGGGTAAATAGCATAATGGTTATGCAAAGAGACTCTCATGCCTGAGGCTCCCAAAACCCAGGTTCAATCCCCTGTACCACCATAAACCAGAGCTGAGCAGTGCTCTGGTGAGAAGAGAAGAGAAGAGAAGAGAAGAGAAGAGAAGAGAAGAGAAGAGAAGAGAAGAGAAGAGAAGAGAAGAGAAGAGAAGAGAAGAGAAGAGAAGAGAAGAGAAGAGAAGAGAAGAGAAGAGAAGGGAAGGGAAGGGAAGGGAAGGGAAGGGAAGGGAAGGGAAGGGAAGGGAAGGGAAGGGAAGGGAAGGGAAGGGAAGGGAAGGGAAGGGAAGGGAAGGGAAGGGAAGGGAAGAGAAGGGAAGAGAAGAAGAGAATTGGGTGACACATCATAAATCAGTGGAAAGGTTTCCTGCATGCCTCAGTTATAAAATAGCTACAAAAGTCTTTAGATCTTATGGGGGGGTGGATTTCCTAATCCACACTACTCATTTCTAAAATGTCAATCTAGTTTCTCCTCTCTAGAGCAAGGTCTTTCAGACTTTCTCTAACAAAGAAAATACTAAAAGGCTCTGTGAGCCACATATCTCAACATGTTTTTACAACCCTTAACCACCACAACCACAGCCGCTCCCACCACCACCACCAACCCCACCTCCCCCCTCCAAAAAAAAAAAAAAATCACAGTTCAGATTCATGATCTACAGGCAAGTCTACAAATACATATCCACTGACATCCTGTTAGTATACTTTGTTCCATAGTGTTCTTCCTTCAATTCTCAATAATTCAAGGACCTCCTAACAACTGAAATATATTACTTGTTAATTTACATTATCTTGTTAATGCGATTCATACTTTTGAGCTAATATTTCCTAAATGTAGAATTAAAGGCTTTAGACATGAGCTAATAATTCCTAATTGTGAAATTAAAAGAAAATCCCAGCAATGAGGGTAAAAGAAAAGATCAAGTATGAAAAGTACACCCAGAAAAGTAACAATGTTAATGTGAATTAATAGTTATACAGTCACAATTTACCTATTCTATCTCTAACATTCTCTAATGGTATGAAAAACAAATTAGTTCAATTACAATGGCTCAGTGGAAAAACTATGTACAAGAATGATAAAACAGGGAAGTACATAAAGTAAACATCCTAACATGGGTAGAATTTGGGGGGGGTCTCTACAAGACTTTTAGGGGGGTGGGGAGATAGTCCAATGGTTATGCAAAAGACTTTTCATGCCTGAGGTTCCAAAGCCCAGGTTCAATCCCCAGCACCACCATAAACCAGAGTGGAGCAGTGCTCTGGTAGCTCTGTATTTACCTTTCTGTGTCTTTCTGTCATTAAAAATAAATAAAATATTTTAAGAAAACACTTTAGGGTACTATGCTATAGTGGATTAAGAGCACCAAATTTTTACCAGCTTGGATTCAAATCCATTTGACAATTCACTTCTGAACCCCAATTTCCTACCTACAATATAAGGAATTTTTCTAATCTGTGAGACTGTTCAAATATTAAATTATATAATGTGTAAAACTATTAGTATGGTATATAGAACATATACTTTATTTTAATAAACCCTTTATCTAACCCATAGTACATTTCATTGGTGGCTTATAAAGTTAGTGCCACAAATTAGGGGGAGTTCTCCATCTAGGTGTCAATAAGGATCTTGTTCAAGTCGATAAATTAAACCAAAGCCTACCTTTTGATAGTCACCATTTTCATTCACACTTTTACTCTTGAAACATCTACTTTTTTTTTTTTTAATTGAGGAGGTTGGTGCTTTACAATGCAGCCATGAGTATAATTCATTTTATGTACCAGGACACCAAGTCCTCGGCCTCTCCTCCTTTCTCAATGTTCTTTATGTTCTTTGCTTTGATGCAAGACAATACACCATGCCCAGGTTCACGGTTCACTTTGTTTTCTCCCTCCCTGTTCCAATTTATTAGGTGCTGGGTATGAGCCCCTAGTCCCCACCTGTAGGGCAGATACTTCAGGAGTGGTGAAGCAGAACTGCAGGTGTCTTATTTTTCTCTTTCCTTCTCTACCCTTCTCTATCTTCCCCTCCCCTCTCAATTTCTCTCTATTGTATAACATGGGGGGGAAACAGCCTGCCAGGAGCAGTAGATTAGTAATGCTGGCACTGAGCCCCAGCAATAACCCTGGAGGCAAAATAAATAAATAAATAAATAAATAAATAAATAAATAAATAAAACCTCTGGGTGATAGAATTATGAGAAATTTTACGTTGTTCATGATACATTTCTGTATTGTTCAGACTTCTTTTTCTCATTGTTGCCAGACCTTTATCACACCAGGTTGGCTTTTTCATATAGAAAGAGACAGAGGGGTGGTCGGGTGAGATAGCATAATGGTTATGCAAACAGACTCATGCCTGAGGCTTGATGGAGAGGGAGAGGGATTGCAAAACATAGATTCCACAACATGAAAGCTTCATCCAATGGGGGGAGATTTCCAAAACACGGTGTGCACACAATACAATCCCCACTAGGTCCTCTGGCTTCCTGTTCCAGGACCTGAACTTGTTGTGTGGAAAACTGAGAAATGGTTTGCATGTAAAAACTACTGTATTTACTGCTGACTGTAAAACATTAATCCCCCAATAAAGAAACAATAAAATAGCCAGAATCACACACACACATACAAAACCAACCAAAGAACAGGTGTGCACATGGCATAGTAGGCACCCCCCCCCCAGGTGAACTATCTTGCCAGCCCTTGACTTCTGAAAAGTCAAAGTGCCATGAAAAGAAAATCTACATTTTGAGGGGGAGAGGTGTTGAACAAAACAAGTAATCTGTTGCACAGGATGTGTATACATGTACAAAGTTGAGTGTGTGTCCCAAAAACATCAAATAATTTAACCATTCACTAAGTTACTTAGTATTCTAAACCTGTGTTCTATTGAATCATAATTGTACTTTGTTGGTTCTAATCCTTAACATTACTTATAAAGAATAAGGCTACTGTCAATCTTAATCTTAGGGTTAAAACTGACATGTTACATTTTTAATGCTTTAGAACAAAAATTGTATGTACTGCTTTGCTTTCTATTTGACTATTCTGGCAATAATAAAAGTAAGGCCAACAGAATACCAGTTTGCTTAGCATACTGTGTGTTAAAAATAAACTACTAGAAACAATGAAGTGTTATTCATTTCAACGTTACAGTAGTAGAAATAGACAATCATAAGACATTTCATCTAGAATCTAAAGAAACCGCATTTGTTCAGGTTTACCAAGCCAATTGGGGGGGAGAAGTTACTTTTAAAGGCAACAACATCTAAGGCATAACTAAAACAATTATCTATGTATATGGTCTCAGGAGCCAAGATAGTCATATATTTGATACATACTTTCCCTTTGCCTTGCTTTTGGTTTTTTCCTTCGATGTCTTCAAAATCTGTGTCAGAAGAAAAATGTGTTTCTGACTCCCTGTAACAGAAAGATAAAACAATTGTTTCAAAGACCTACTTAGAAGTGTAAATGACATTACTCATATTTTGTATAAGAAAAATTTGGCTAATTACAATTTTCATATTAAGATAGTTTCCAAAAACCTGTCTTATCATATTACCAAAAAGATTAGTTAACCAACTATAATGTCTAAACCAAAAAGTGTCTAAATACTTTAGTTTGTTAATTTCTACCCAATACATTAAATTGAAGCTAATGGCTCTCAAAAATATTGTGGTGGCTATTTTTATTTTCTGATTCAAAGACCATGGTTGGCCCCCCCCAAAAAAAAAACTTATTTAAACCTAGGAATAAATGTACTTTACTGGAAAATTTTGGTGAGGCTGGTCCAAGTGCAGTGGCGTTTACACTTAACTGATCACAGCAAGTTACAGATTTCTTTGTTCTTTCACTACTCCCACTGCTTCACTTGACCCAAAAAAAAAAAAAATTCCTAGTGATATTAAGAACCTGATTTTTTCCTACTGCACTCAAAAATACTTTAAAATCTAACTATAACTATATAAAACATGTAGTTCTAAAATTACATGTAAAATATGACTTTATTGGCTAAATCATTTGAAATACAGTATCAAGGTATGCTGATAGAAATGATTTCTTTTGTTTTTGGTGTTGCCAGGGCTTTGCTGCTCTGCTGTGTTGGCTTTTTCAGACAGATAAGTAAACTGGAGTGATAGCAACTAGTATAGCACTGAACGCTAATGTTTAAGCTTCCGGAAATGCCATATGCAGGAGTGGTGCTCTGTCTGACTTGTCTCTCTTCTTTCTGTCCTCATATGAAACCTTATATCTCATATGTAAATAAATATTCAGTGAGGAGGGAGGGGGGAGAGAAAGACAGAACCCCCACACACTAAAGACACCACCAACACTATAGATTGGGCTTGAAGCCAGGTCAAGAGTAGGAAAAACAGGTACTCTCTTGATAGTGAAAAAGCTTTTAAAAATTGTGGTCTAGAACAAGTGACAAGATTTTGGTCCTCTTATAGATAAGTAATATATATGCAGGAAAAAACAAGCTGGTTAAAGGTAAAATTAATCTCTTCTATAGTTCTAAGAAAATGTGCCTCGTTTCAAGGTAGGGTGACGAGGTATCCTACTTTATGTACTGGAGTGATGGTTCCTGCATGTGCAAATATTGGTCTATCTGAATGGTAATTATATATCCTCATTTAAATACTTAAGGCAAGACACACTGAAGATGGTATTTAGGTCATACTGGTTTTTAGAAATGAGTCATACCATAAAAGACAATGGTCATATCACTCTACATGTAAACTCAGATTTGGTTTTGCATGAATGAAATCAAAAGTGAAAAGCTATTGTCCTAAAACTAGTCTTAATTTCTGTTTTCTGTTTTCATTTTTATTGCTATAATAACCAGTTGTCCAGAGGATCTTAGGTAGGAATATTTTATAAATCTAAAGTAATAGCTAAGATGCAGGGAACACTACTTATAGCACTTGCTCTCGAAGTAATTTAAACAATGTTTTAGAAATAGTGGCAGTCCTAACTATGTCCTAGAATACTGTGAAAAAAACTCCCGTAATATATTACCATTTTGAGAGTTAATGTACCCCAAACTGAATGTGTATTATACTATTAACACTGAAGTGCATGCCTGTAACATCCTAAAAAAGAGGATCATCATGCACTGAATGTTGGGGGGGTTGGGGAGACAGCATAATGGCTATGCAAAATGACTTTCATGCCTGAAGCTCCAAGATTTTCAGGTTCAATCCCCAGCACCACCACTAGCCAGAGCTGAGTAATGCTCTGGGTCTCTCTGGATCTTTCTCTCTGGATCTTTCACTAAAATAGACAAAAATCATTTTTAAAAATTAAAAATATATGCATACATTATACAGAAAATAAGTTCTAGTCTCTTAGATTTGTTTTACCATACTGACATTTAATTTTATAACAGAACATTTAATTTTTGTAATAATTTCAAGAGATTCCCTCAAAAAAATTGCAATTATAAAGTCAATTGTGAACTCTAAAGAACTATACAATAACTGTGCAGTGTCTAAATTAAAAAAAAATAATGACTGGTATGTTGGTTCTTGGGGGGGAGAACTTAGGTGGTGGGTGTGGTACAAAAATACTCCTACGGTCGGGCGGTAGCGCAGCGGGTTAAGCGCATGTGGCGCAAAGCTCAAGGACCGGCCGGCATAAGGATCCTGGATCCTGGTTCGAGCCCCCGGCTCCCCACCTGCAGGGGAGTCGCTTCATAAGCAGTGAAGCAGGTCTGAAGGTGTCTGTCTTTCTCTCCCCCTCTCCATTTCTCTCTGTCCTATCTAACTACAACGACTTCAATAACAAGAATAACTACAACAATAAAACAACAAGGGTAACAAAAAGGGGAAAATAAATTAAAAAAACATTTAAAAAAATATATATATACTCCTATGGTCTTACAGTCCTGTAAGCAAGCACTAATTAAACCACTAATTTAAATTATTTAAATTTAAAAAGATCAAGAAAATGCAAGAAAAAAACAGTAGTTGTGGAAACGGATCAGCTGTAGAGTGCAGGTCTTGCAAGCCAAGGATTTCCGGTTGAATAGTTAGCATTACAAGTGCCAGAGCAGATCTTGCCCTCTCCCCACACCACCTGGAGCTCACTCATGAAGCAAGTGGGCACAATGTACACTAAGAGAAAACATTGAGTATTTACTCTTGCAGAGCTCAATCAGCACAGATATAAAATGTTTCTAAGCAAACATACTATCTCATCTCCAGCTGAAGCAATTTTAACAAGTTGTTGAGGAAGGTGAGAGTGTTAAAAGTCACCACAGCACCCAACAACAACGGCAGCAAAAACAACAGCAATAAAACATCAAGGGCAACAAAAGGGAATAAATAAATATTTTTTAAAATAAATAAATAGCTACAGGCCAGGGCGATGGTTCAACTTACAGAACAGAGACGCAGGACTTGCATGTCATGTCTGGGGCTCCTGGTTTAATCCCCAGCATTGCATGTACCAGAGCAATGCTCTGGCTTCTCTCTCACACATACAACACAAATCTTATTTCAAATGAAAATAATCATGATATACTTACTGTAGTAGATTAAAATCAGTTGGTATTTCTGGAGCTGCTATCATTTCTTTATCATCTTCTGGAACGCCCCAGTGTCAGAAATATATTCATATATTTACGTGTTTTAAAGGTGGTTAACTTCTTTCTTCTTATAAGGCAATTCCTTAAATGGGGGTGGGGGTCATATTTTAATGTAAACACACTGGAACAGATCTCCATATTCAACAACTAATCCCACCAGAGCCTGATGTGTTCTTAGTAAACAGAAAAAAATTCCCTTGCATTTCACTTTTTACTTTTTTGCAAGGGGGGGGGGGGTCATTGCAGAATTGTCAACACTCTGGGGTCGGGCGGTAGTGCAGCAGGTTAAGCGCAACGTGGCGCAAAGCTCAAGGACTGACATAAGGATTCCGTTTTGAGCTCCCAGCTCCCCACCTGCAGGGGAGTCACTTCACAGGCGGTATAGCAGGTCTGTAGGTGCCTTTCTCTCCCCTTCTCTGTCTTCCCCTCCTCTCTCCATTTCTCTCTGTCCTATCCAACAACGAACGACATCAACAATAACAATAATAACCACAACAAGACTACAACATGGGGGGGGGGGGAATGGCTTCCAGAGGCAGTGGATTCATGGTGCAGACACTGAGCTCCAGCAATAACCCTGGAGGCACACACACACACACAAAAAAAGGAGTTTGTCAACAATCCATGATGACTTTTTTTTCCCAGATAGAAACAGATGAGAGACAAAGTTGGGGGGGGGGGTGCGTCCTCCCTTGCTGTGAGGACTGGGCTCTTAAGCATGAGAAAGCAGGTATGCTGTCCAGTTAGCTATTCTGCCGGCTTTTTCTTGGTATGGATTTGTTGTAATTGTTATAGCTACACAACAGTAACAATATATATGAAATTGTATTGCATGCATTTTGGAAGAAATGTGCTATGATTGTCTAACCTGGCTTTAAAAGGCTTATGTCCTAAGAACAGGAAAAGAAGTCCTAAAATTCTTGTGCCATAACACAAGATTCCTGAAAATTTTTAATCTTTTCTAGCTGGTATACAGTACAAATAAAAGAAGCTGGGGGGGGGGGGGAGCCCAAGATACAATTTGAAAGTCTATAAAAGCAAATCCTTTGACTATGGAATAAAACATACAGTCCAAAATCTGGTTTACTAATAAATACCTCATGATAATACCAAACTGTGTTGGACAAGGAAGGGAAGAAATGTTAGAACTGATCTATTCCCTCAAGGAACTTGAAATTAATTTAAATGCCAACGATGTCAGATGGACAACAGATGAATGCCATTTTTGTTTGGCCACAGGAAGGGTATTATTTCTAGTTTTGAAGGTCAAAGAAGCAGTTCTGAAATGACAGAATGACCTAAAAGCAAATGACAAGTCTATAACAAAAAAGGGAAAGGCCGGGTCTGAAGTTCTCTATTTTATATAAGTACTTTCTTTTATGATTTTTTTATTTTGCTTCTAAAAACACAGTATTTGATGGTCATCTAATAAAAATATTCAAACATCACATACCCATGAATTGCTAATCATATATAATCTTAGACAGTATATAAAAAACATGGTTCAACCTTTCTACTATCTCTGAAAAAAAAAACAACTTGAATGGCTACTAAGAATTAACATAAAAAGTTTAAAATGTGACACCAGTGTAATTACACTGCTGTGAATAACAAAATGAGATCACAGGAGAAACCAGGAATGAATAGTCCACAAATTAAACCAGGAATAATCAAGGGCTGTCCAAACCCACACTTTGAACTTTTTCTTTTTTAAGTGCTCATGTTGTCTTTTGTTTTTTTTTTAAAAAGTGCTCATACTGTAAAGTCTTTAGAATTAACAGCTAGTATGGTTTTCTTGCATTAAATCATAGCCCATGGATTAAATTCCCTTAAAGACTACTAATTGTGGGCAGGGGTAGATAGCATAATGGTTATGTAGAGACTCTCATGCCTGAGTCTCCACAGTTCCAGGTTCAATCCCACTCCACCACCACCACCACCCCCCCCCCGCCACCATAAATCAGAGTTGAGCACTGCTCTGTTTAAAAAAAAAAAAAAAAGGCCTACTAATTGTCAATATGGCCCTGTCTTTTCTATAACCTAAGTAGTATACTAAAGTTATAAGACTTGCTTCACATACATGTAGGAAATATCTGAGCCTCTTAAAATTCATGACACATATTTTAAAAATAATACATGGGGCCTATAGATTGCTCATTCAGTAGAGACAGTGTGCACCTGAGCAGGGCAAGACCCTAGGTTCAAATCGTGACAACACACAGAAGCACCATGGAAGCTATTGTGCATTGTTGTGATCTCTTCCTCAGCCCTCTTTCTCTCAAAAACAGAGAGCTGAAAATTGGCAAGAAGGCCACTCGATGCTACACAAAACTGAGAAAACATATACATGTATAAACAAAGGTGCCATAACTCAGTATCCCTCTAATACAAATAAAACAAAATAAGATAAATAGGGGGAGGCTGGCACGCTTGGTTAGGTGCATGTGCCACCACACAAAGCCCCCTGGTTCAAGCCCCCAGTCCCCACGTGTAGGGGGAAAGTTTCACTAGCAGCAAAGTAGTACTGGAGGTGGTACCTCTCAACTTCTCTCTCATTCCCTCTCAATTTCTCTGTGTCCTATCAGAATAAAGTTAAATAGCATTTCAAAGTAGTGAGACGGAGAGGTATACAACTAACAGTGTCTCTCCCCAATATGTCCAGCCATCTAGGTGGCAAGCTGGAAATAAAATAGCCATGTGAATCTAGTTTATTCTACCTGCTTCTTGCCCCCATCCACCCGTGAGCACCTGATAAAAACCACATGTTCTCTTTTTTATTTATTTTTATTTTTTATTTTCAAGAGGACAAAGAGAAACCAGGGCACTGCTCAGCTCTATGATGTGGTGGTACCAGGAATGAAACTGGGCCTCTAGAGACTCAAGCATGTAAGTCTGATGAACTACCACTTGAATCTTCCCCCAGCCCCCCCTTTTAAAAAGACGTAATTTATTTCCAGCACATTGTATATACATTAAATATAGTTTTAAGTAGACTTTAAAGATAGAAAGGGGGGTCAGGCGGTAGCACAGCGGGTTAAGCACATGTGGCGCAAAGCGCAAGGACCAGCTTAAGGATCCCAGTTTGAGCCCCTGGCTCCCCACCTGCAGGGGAGTCGCTTCACAAATGGTGAAGCTGGTCTGTAGGTGTCTGTCTCTCCCCTTCTCTGTCTTCCCCTCCTCTCTCCATTTCTCTCTCTCCTATCCAACAACAATAACTACAACAATAAAGCAACGAAAGGAAATAAATAAATAAATAAAAAGACAGGAAGAATCTATCAGGTTGGGGAGCACCCAGTTAAGCGCTCATGGTATGAGGCTTAAGAACCCAAACAAGCTTGTCGGTGTTTCCATTTTATAAGGAAAGAAAGAAAGGAGGGAGGGAGGGAGGGAGGGAGGGAGGGAGGGAGGGAGGGAAGGAAGGAAGGAAGGAAGGAAGGAAGGAAGGAAGGAAGGAAGGAAGGAAGGAAGGGGGAGTGAGGGAGGGAGGGAGGGAGGGAGGGAGGGAGGGAGGGAGGAAGGAAGGAAGGAAGGAAGGAAGGAAGGAAGGAAGGAAGGAAGGAAGGAAGGAAGGAAGGAAGGAAGGACCCAAACAAGGATGCGGGTTCAAGCCCCCCACTCCCCACCTACAGGGAGGAGACTTCAAGAGCAGTAAAACAGGTAGGTCTGCAGGTGTTTCTATCTCTACCTACACTCTCAATTTTTCTCTCTATCCTACCTAATAAAATGGAATTAAAAAAGGCCACCAGGAGAATTGGATTAGTAGTGTTGAGCCCCAACAGTAACCCCTAGAGCAAAAAGGAGGAGAAAAAAAAATAGGAGGAAGAATAAACCAGCTTTGAAAAGCAGAGAGCACTAAATTAAAATATCATGACTTTCCCTTTCTGAAAGAAAGAAGAACAGAAAGGGAAATTCAAAGCAGGAGTTGACTGAATTTGGAGTAGGGCACCAAAGAAAAAACCCTGGGTGGAAGGTGAGGGTGAATGTTCAGCTTGGGGGTGGGGGGGGGAGGAGACACAGTCTGTTGGTGGTGGGAATGGTGTTTATGTACACTCCTATCAATTTGCAGACATATAAATCACTATTTAATTAATATGAGAGAAAAAATTTAAATAAATAAAAACAAGAGAAAAAATTTAAAAACAAAATAAATTAAAATAAATTAAAAATATCATGACATACTACCAACAGATTCCATTATATACCACAAAATGATTTTCTAGTATACAAGAACTGACGTAACTCTCTATCCCAGGGAAGACTTGTCTCAAATGCTCCTGGGTACTAAAATTCCACCTAGCTAGTGTTAAAAAACCAAATGACCCTTGCCCTCATGAACTACCAAGAAAAACAAAATTGGTTTATTTCTACAGGAAATCAACTAGCTCAAGGACTTGAAAGATATTGTAATGGATACACAAACAGACTTTCAAGCTTGAGGTACTAAAGGTCCCAGATTCAATCCCCAGAACTACCATAAACCAGAGCTAAGCAGTGCTCTGGAAAAAAGAAGCTTTATTGTCACATATTATTTAACATAATACTAAACTACCAGCAAAAGTTGGATTCTGCTCATTCAAAAACACTAGAGTAATTTTCCAGTTTAGTGAAATAATTCAATACTGAAAGAATCTATATTAATTTTTTCTAGAAGTCTGCCATGTATGAAGCATATACCATATAATTTAATAAATTTGCATCTTTCATATGTTCTCAATGTGTCAAGCAGTACTGCAGGTATCTCTCTTCCTGTCTCCCCCCCTCCCCAATTTCTCTGTCCTATCAAATAACCTTTGCAGGGCTGGGTGTATAGCCCAGCCTGTTAGAATACCAACTTGCATTCCTGAAACCTCAGAGGCCACAGGTTCAATGCCCAGCACTGCCTTAGGCCAGAGCTAAGTAATCCTCTAGTCTTCTCCATTCTGGAAAAAAATGAAAATAAACAAATCTCTGAAAATTTTGCTTTATTATTTAAAGAGGGGATAATGGGCACGTTAGCACACTCTGTTCAGCATATAAACCATCTGCAAGAAGTTTTTTTACTTTTAATCCCAGTGTCTGCACTACATATGAATAATTTGTCTCCCCTTTTTTTTCATATAATGGTTCACCAACAAAGTGTTTTATTATACTTGACAGGACTGACATAAGTTGGGAAACCCAAAACCATAAGTATCTGTACTACACAAATAAAAGTATGAGTTTAATAATCAAACTCAACACACCACTGCTGGCCTTGTATAGTTTAGTAATTTAAAAAAATATATATTCTCTAAGATCACCAGGTGGAGCTCTTACCTAATGTCAAGGAAAAAAAGAGTCACGTAGCAATTTTCTATAAATAATGTAAGAGTTACCATTTCAGCAACTTTGGAGGATAAAATATACAAATGAAATCTACTTTAACTCCCCATCACTATTTTTCTTTGGGAAGAACTAATTCCAACTAACAGCTCGCTTCAAGTATACTTACTGAGAACTAAGCAAGCACATTTATGGACAGATCAAATCACAAACTTTTACTTTCAGGAAGGGAAGACACACCTGGGGCATAATCTGCACAGATAATATCATTACTACAGTCACAAACGAAAAGCAAATAGAACTAGAAATGTCCTCCTGCAAACTCCTATTTCTATGTGTGTGGTAGCAGGTGCTCAGCAATCTTCCTGGTTTCCTTGTCTAACCACATTCTCTGCTGCTTTCCAAATGTGACTTAAATCCTCACCATTGTTAGGATCATCTATTCCAACCTGTATACTCAGCTGATCCCAGTTCTGGACCATCACTACTGACTCCTGCAGAAGCTCTAGCATGCCACTAGTGAATTTAGCAACAGATGAATATTCCAAGTCCTCTAAAACATTGTTTCACTTAATGCTGTCTTTGCTGTCACTTAAGAGAAAAACCAATCCAAGCAGACTTTGAGAAAAAGGACGAGTAAACGTCAATAATAAAAGACTGGAAGTTTTCCCTCGAAGATCTATAACAAGGAGGCCTGAAGGTAGCTCAATGTATTAAATCACGGGACCTGAACGCTGCATAAGATCAATCCCCAGTCACATCATCAACCAGAGCTAAGCAGTACTCTGGTCTGTCTCTCACAAAAAAATAAAAAAACAAAGAACCAGGCAAGGATGCCCACTCTCTCCATGCCTATTGAACACAGTACTGAAAGTCTTAGAACAATTAGGCAAGAAGAAATAATTATCAGCACTGTTTCTAATGGTCCAAATACGGAAACAATCCAAGCGTCCAACAGCAAGTGAGTAGCTAGGGAACCTGTGATGTGCAGACACAATGGAATACACAGCTATGGAAGATGACGGAACCTTAAAATATGCTACAACATGGGTAGGACTAAAGAAAATCATGCTGAGTGAAATATCCAGAAGGATGAATACTGATTAATCTCAGTCACGGGAGCATGCAAAAGGAACAAGGGATAAATAAAACAGGGTGAAACAACGGTGGGCAGTAGTCTCCAGCAGAAGATCCAGAAACTCAAAAGGGGAGAAAAGAGTGGTAACGGGCTGTTGGAAACCTAGTGGATGAGTTGAGGATGACAGTTTGGTCAAGAGTGTGCTGATGGTTGTACTTGGAGGAAATGTGAAATTGTAATTTTTAGGATAAAAACACAGCAAACCAACATTTCCTTAATAAAGTAAAAAAGATTACCAAAAACTTGTAGCTGATATAAATTCCTAAAACAAACAAAAATCCAGGCAAAGGACTTCATATAGAGAGATGCCGCTTTGCACCCGCTCAGATGCCCATAATCAAAGCCACAATAGCAGATATCTGCAAGGATTTGAATAGAAAACACCCATGTACTCTTGTTAGATCATAAAATTTTACAACTGTTATTGAAAACACTGCAACGGTTCCAAAAAAAACATTTTCAGATCATTTTAAAATTTTTATGAGGGGGCCAGGTTGTAGCACACAAGGTACCACACACAAGAACCCAGGTTCAAGCCCCTGGTCCCCAGCTGTGGGGGTGGGGACACTTCACTAGCTGTGAAGTAGGTATGCAGCCCCCACCTCTATCTGTCTCCCTATATCCTCCTTCTCTGCCCCCCTCCAAATTTCTCTCTGTTCTTACAAATAAAGGGTTGTGCGTGTGGGGGTGATGGCTGCTGGGAGCAGTGTATTTGGTCATGCAGGCACCAAGACCCTGGGATGACCCTGGTAGCAATTTAAAAATATGGGTTTATGAAAGACTGACCAAAGGATAGCTCACCTCAGATACATGTGATGCTAAGATATCAAACCAAGATGACAGGCATGCAAAATCTGTACTCTACAATTCATGTCATTATTAAAAAGTAAAGTTTTAAGAAGCCACTGCCGAAGGAACCCTCCCACACTGCTGGTGGGAATGTAAATTGGCCCAACCTCTGTGGAGAGCAGTCTGGAAAATTCTCAGAATGATATAAATAGACCTATCCCATGACCCTGCAATCCCTGTCCTGGGGATATATCCTAAGGAACCAAACACACCCATCCCCAAAAGATTTGTGTATACCTCTGTTTATAGCAGCACAATTTGTAGTAGCCAAAACCTGGAAGCAACCCAGGTGTCCAACAACAGATGACTGGCTGAATATGTTGTGGCATATTATATATATATATATATATAAAATATATATATATTATATATATATATCACTGAGCTATTAAAAATGGTGAATTCCCGGTTCGAGCCCCCGGCTCCCCACCTGCAGGGGAGTCGCTTCACAAGCAGTGAAGCAGGTCTGCAGGTGTCTTCCCGCCCCCCCCCCCCCGTCTTCCCCTCCTTTCTCCATTTCTCTCTGTCCTATCCAACAACAACAATGACATCAATAATAACTACTACAATAAAACAAGGGCAACAAAAGGGATTAAGTATCTTTTTTTAAATGGTGCATTCACCTTCACCTCATCTTAAATGGAGCCAGAAGGAATCATGTTGAAATGAGATAGGCCAGAAAAAAAAAGATAAATATGGGATGATATAATCAGAAGTTGAAAAATAAAAGGAGATGGGAAAGCACAAAGCGTAACTTGGATTTGGTATACTGCACCAAAGTAAAGGACCTGGGGGGAGCGGGGTTCAAGTTCTGGAACATGATGGCAGAAGAAGACCCAGGTAGGGGGTTAGAGTGTTATGTAGAAAACTGAAAAAATAGTACACGTGTACCAACTACTGCATTTTACTGTTGACTTGAAACTACTAGTCCCTCCAATAAAGAAATAAAGAAGAGGGTGGGGGATTGATAGCATCATGGTTATGCAAAGCGACTCTCATGCTTGAGGCTGGCTCCAAAGTCTCAGGTTCAATCTCTCACACCACCATCAACCAGAGCTGAACTATGCTCTGGTTTAAAAAAAGAAAAAGAAAAACAAGCCACTGCCAGGGGGCTGGGCAGTGGCACGCTTGGTTAAATGCACATATCACATATGCACATATCACATGTGCAGTCTCTCTCCCTAGCTCCCTTTCCTTCTCTGTCCTGTCAAGCTATAGAAAGAAGAAAAATTGAAATAATGGCTGCCAAGAGTGGTAAATTTGTAATGCCCGGCTTGGTTCCCCAACAATAACCCTGGTGACAATTAAAAAAAAGAAAGAAAAAACACTGCCATATGATCCAGAAATCTTACTGCTTCTACTTAATATAACCAAAATGATTGAAAGTTGGATCTTGAAGAGATTTTCACACCCATATATACAGCAGCACTCACTATTCACAATAGTCCAAGAGATAGAAGAGACTACATGCCTACCACCCATACTTGGGAGAATAAAGAAACTGATACATATAATGGAATATTATTCATCCTTAACAAGCAAGAAAATCCTGAAACATTCTACTAGAAGAACCTTGAGAAGTCAGACTAGGTAAACTGAACAACACATCATAAAAGACCCTGTTTACATCAAGTGTCTGAGTAGTTATATTTATAAAAAGAGAAATGTAGAGGGAGAGGGGGGGAGCTTTTAATAAACAGGGTTGCAAAATGAAAAAGATGAAAAAGTTCTAGAGAAGCCCAGCAGTAGTACAGCAGATAAAGCATTAGACTTACAAGCATTAGACTTACAAGAATGGTTCTGAGTTTGATCCAGGCTAGCATATGTCTCATTTTCATTTTTTTTTTTCATTTTTTTCTCTCTATGCTTCCCTCCCTGGTAAATAAATCTTTTTTTATTAAATTCTGGTGATTGCTTTACAACAGTATCAATTTACTTAACATCAATGAACAATGCACTTAAATGATTAAGAGGACATATTTTGTATTATTATCTTTATTTATTGGATAGAGGCAGTCAGAAATCAAGAGGGAAGGGAGGGATAGAGAGGGTGAGAGACAGAGACACCTGAAGTACTGCTTCACCACTTGTAAAGCTTTCCCCCTGCAGGTGGGGAAGAGGACATATTTTATAGTTTGTTCAATAAAAACTTTTTTTAAAAACCATGGGTGGTAGCATAATGGTGCTGTAAAATGGTTTCATGCCCTGAGGCTCCCAAGTCCCAGGGTTTAATTCCCAGCACTACCATAAGCCAGAGCTGAGCAGTGCTCTGGTCTTGGTCTGTCTGCCTCTCATTAAAAATAAATAAAATGAAAACTTCTTTTAGCAAAGCAAGCTTCTCTCATACACAGATGCTTAAAGTTTTTTTTTATTATTTTCCTTTTTGTTGCCCTTGTTTTTTATTGTTGTTGTAGTTACTGTTGTTACTGATGTCGTTGTTGGATAGGACAGAGAAATTGAGAGAGGAGGGGAAGACAGAGAGGGGAGGAGAAAGAGAGACGCCTGCAGACCTGCTTCACCGCCTGTGAAGTGACTCCCCTGCAGGTGGGGAGCCAGGGGCTCGAACAGGGATCCTTACGATGGTCCTTGCACTTTGGGACAGATGCACTAAACCTGCTGTGCTACTGCCCAACTCCTAGATGCTTAAATTTTTACCCACCACCAATTATTTTAGAATCTGCTAAAGAAGCACACTATATACTATATTTATTGATAGTGTTGGTTTCTTTTGATTCGGCAAGGTCACTCAGTACTCAGCTCTATCAGTGGTGTCAGGGATTGAAGCTGAAACCTTTCACATATAAATCCAGTCAGCTACACCCTCTCTAGCAAATATGTTTCTTCTGAGCCCTCCTCTCCCACTGTGGTAGCCTCAAATCTGCAGGTTTATGCTTTACACTGTTTTTCCTTCTTTCTTTCTTTCTTTCTTTCTTTCTTTCTTTCTTTCTTTCTTTCTTTCTTTTTTCTTTCTTTCTTTTTTTTTTTTTACTTAAAAAAAAGAGCACTGTTCGACTCTGACTTAAGGTGGTGGCAGGAACTGAACCTGGAACTCGAGTTTCAGGCATCTGAGTAAGCTCAGCCATGGTTTACTTTTTTATGAGAACATCACTCTGCTATGCTATTGGTGATGCCAGTGACTGAACCTGCAAATTCTCACGTGGAAGTCATATACTCTTATCTCTGTGGCCCTGGTGGCGAGGAAATAGATCAAATGGTAAAGTGGGGCGTTCGTGCCTGAGGTTCTATCCCCACTGTCACATACTGGACAGGTGTTCTGACTTCACTCTCTCACATGAAATAAAATAAGTACTTAAAAACAAATAAGACACTGACAATATCCACACTCAGAACCAAAGTTCATATAACTTAATGGTGAAGAATTAAACCTATAACTTGCTTTTAACAGAGAAACATGAATACTTGGCTAAACAATAGGATCTAGTTCTATACATTTGTAAGTTACTCACTACAGGGTATCAAAGCATCGAAAGTAAATAGTCAGCATTTCTCTCCCTTGTCCAAAAGTTAATGGTACAAGCTCATTCATAGGAGGGAGTTGGGTGGTGGCATGCCTGAACTTTACCAATGCACAAGGGCCAGAGTTCATGTTTCCAGTCCCTACACGGTAGAGGGTAAGCTTCAGAAATGATGAAGCAGTGCTCCAGGTGCCTCTCTTTCTCCCTCTCAAATGCTCTCTGTCTCTATCCAAAATTCAATGAATAAGCTAATCTGTTAATCATAGGAGAAGGGGAGGGGGAAACACCTTCAAAGCCGGGAAAATTTAAGAGCCTTCAAGTAAGAATTCAAACTGTTGCAGTTAAGAGCTAGCTTGCCAGAATGACATCAAATGATGATACTAACATTTACTAAACTCTGAAGTGTAGCATTTGATCCAGCAAACTAGGAGAGAGCTTATTTTTAGTGCACATCTCAAAGACAATCTTGTAAGTACACATATTGAAATGTTTCCTATATGTAGTTAGATAACCCAGACGTTTTTCTCGAATTCCTGTTCCCTTTCAGTGCTTTTACACCATGAGTGTACTGTATTTACTTTAGTATCCAATTGTGAAACAATGGGGGTGACCAGACAGTGAATCAATTTGAGGTCTAAGATGACAAGTTTTTTTAAACTTTCCTAAAGCAACTGAGACTGAAAGCCTATTTCTAAAATATTACTAACATAATAAAAGGCATCCTGCAAAACATCCCCCAAAAAGATTATCTAAAAACTAAGGGATGGGAGTCGGCCGGTAGGGCAGCAGGTTTAGCACACCTGCCCCAAAGGGCAAAGACTGGCTTAAGGATCCCAGTTCCAGCTCCCAGCTCCCCACCTGCAGGGGAGTCACTTCACAAGCGGTGGAGAAGGTCAGCAGATGTCTATCTTTCTCTCCCCCTCTGTCTTCCCCTCCCCTCTCCATTTCTCTCTATCCTATCCAACAATGATGACATTAATAACAACAATAATAACTACAACAATAAAACAACAAGGGCAACAAAAGGGAATAAATAAATTTTTTTTTAAACCTAAGGGACATAATGAGTCAGAAAACACTTAATACTTAGAATAATGTATTATTAAAAGAAAATATTAAGTAGAACTGTTTTCTAAGTATTTCAGGAATTTGAAAATAAGCTCTACTGCACAGAACTTAAAGCTACTATCTTAAGTTGGAGACATTTGTGGTTTTTGAAATTTTGCTTTGAGGAATGAACCCAGAGCGTCAACATGCATGGTGCAGCTGAGTTGCCTCTTGACCCAAATTCACTCATTTGTTTCAGAGGCAGGGAATATTAAAGCATCACTCTGGCACATGTGATACAGGGTGTCAAACGATAGGACTCATGCTTGTGAGGCCAACTTTTTTTTTTTAATCTTTATTTATTGGATAGAGACAGCCAGAAATCGAGAGGGTAGGGGAGATAGAGGGAGAGAGGAGGAGAGACATCTGCAGCACTGCTTTACCACTTACAAAGCTTTCCTTCTGCAGGTGGGGATGGGGACTTGAACCTGAGTCCTTGAGCACTGTAACATGTGCACTCAACCAGGTGCACCACCACCAGGTCGAGTCCAACATTTTAGCCACTTTCCTGAGCACCTGATCCATTTTTTTTTTTATGAAGGGGCAGGGAAGGAAAAAGGTAGCTGCAGAAAGAAGAAAGCATTATTCAGCTACCCACGGAGCTTCTTTGATGTTTTCAGTGAGGAATGCATTTCACTTACTGAGTCTTCTTCCCCCAGGTCCTGCAACTTTGCTTTTAAGATACGATCTGTTGTGGTCTGGGAGGTGGCTCCGTGGGTAAAGTATCGGTCCTGAGTTCAATCTCCAGCAGAACCTATACCAGAGAGATGCTCTGGTTCTCTTTCTCCTCTCTCCCCCTCTCCCTCTCTCTCCCCCCCTCTCGTAAGTAAATAACATATTTTTAAGACATTACTTGTTGTTCAAATGACTTCTCTACTAAGCTATTCATCGGGACTAAAACTTCTCAATAAAAATTCTTCCTACAGAACAACATGTGCTGCAATGATCCACTGCACAAAAAGATTTCTCCCAAGTCACGTAATGAGAACATGTGTGGCAGTTTTCATATGCAAGTATCTCCTGTCTTATCTATGATTATTACTTGGCAAACACTCACAACATTTCATCTTGAAAAGAAATCTCTCAGAACTATGCTGGATGGGGGTAGATACTATAGTGGTCATGCAAAGAGACTCTCATGCCAGAGGCTCCGAAGTCTCAGGTTCAAAGCTGAGCAAAGACCCCCATAGACCAAAGCTGAGCAGTGATCTGGTTAATAAAACCACTATGCTCAGCTTTTATGATTAATAAATTACAGTGGTAAAGGTTTTCTTCAACTGTGTCTTGTGAAATATTCTCATGTCTGCCAGATAGCTCACTCAATGACATTTTACTTGTAAGTTTTGTTTGTATAAACACATACATGTTCAGAAAAAAAAAAATCTATTTTGGCTAGTATTAATAATGACTAGGGAGGGATTCAACTGTTTTTGGTTGTTTTTGTTAGGACTCACTGCTCCAGACAGAAAGAGGTAGGGTAAGGGGTAGGAAGATAACACTAGCACAGAGTGTCAAGATCACCATTATCTATCTCCAGAATTTCAGAATTGAGAGCTAAGAGATAGATTGGCATCCCTTCGTTAGCTGACTGCTACCTAGACTTCTCTAGTGTACTTCATCTCCAAGAACTCTAAAGCAACAAAGTCAGGGGTGAAGGGAAGGGCTTGGTGGTGTCACACACAGTTACCACATGCTGGGACCCAGGTTCAAACCCCTGGTCCCCACCTGCAGTTGAGGCTTCACTAGTGGTGAAGCAGTGCTGCAGGTGTCTCTCAGTCTCTCTCCCTCTCTTTCTCCCCCTCTCCTCTTGATCTGTCTCTATCCAAATATATAGATAATTTTTATTAATATTTATTTATTCGCTTTTGTTGCACTTGTTTTACTGTTGTTGTTACTGATGTCGTCGTTGTTAGACAGAACAGAGAGAAATGGAGAGAGGAGGGGAAGACAGAGAGGGAGAGAGAAAGACAGACACCTGCAGACCTGCTTCACTGCCTGTGAAGCGACTTCCCTGAAGGTGGGGAGGCGGGGGCTCAAACCAGGATCCTTATACCGGTCCTTGCGCTTTGCGCCGCCACAAGCGCTTAACCTGCTGCGCTACTGCTCCCAATTTAAAAATAATAATAAAGAAAGAAAAAGAAGGGAGTCGGGCTGTAGTGCAGCGGGCTAAGCGCAGGTGGCGCAAATCACAAAGACCGGCATAAGGATCCCGGTTCGAACCCCGGCTCCCCACCTGCAGGGGAGTCGCTTCACAGGCGGTGAAGCAGGTCTGCAGGTGTCTATCTTTCTCTCCTCCTCTCTGTCTTCCCCTCCTCTCTCCATTTCTCTCTGTCCTATCCAACAATGACAACAACAATAATAACTACAACAATAAAACAACAAGGGCAACAAAAGGGAAAAAATAAATAAAATAAATTTTAAAAAACTTTAAAAAAAAGAAAGAAAAGAAAAAGAAAAAGAAAAACCACCAGCAGAGGAGAAGTGATAGGAGAAAGAAGGTAAGAGGGCTCTGAACTTCAGCTCCATCAGCACCCGGGGAGAAAGGAGGAAAAGGAGAGGGCAAAGGAGGTAGTAATGTTGTCTTTATTTTTTTATATTTATTTTATTTATTTATTCCCTTTTGTTGCCCTTATTGTTTTATTGTTGTTGTCCTTGTTGGATAGGACAGAGAGAAATGGAGAGAGGAGGGGAAGACAGAGAGGAGGAGAGAAAAATAGACACCTGCAGACCTGCTTCACCGCCTGTGAAGCGACTCCCCTGCAGGTGGGGAGCCGGGGGCTCGAACCGGGATCCTTATGCCGGTCCTTGTGCTTTGCGCCACCTGCGCTTAACCTGCTGCGCTACAGCCTGACTCCCAGTAATGTTGTCTTGAGTGGCTTGAAAGGGAAGAGAGGATTGAATCAGGGAAAAAAAAAAATCCCAGGGGTTGTCAGAAGTGGTAGAATTGTGCAGGCATGTCCCAGTGATAAATCTGGGAGTTCATGGAGACATCACAAAGGAAAATCCTGAGATTTATAACACATGTATATGAAATGCCTCAATTGCCACCCCCACCTCATAAACAAAAGTGGGGGGAGAGTGCTACACATGACATGAACACCACATGAAGGTAGAAGCAGAAATCTGAAGAGTGCTTCAATAAACCAAGAAAAACGGACTGGGAGCAAACCGCCAGATGTTAGAGATGTAGAATAGATTCATCCTAAGATCACTAAGGAATTAACTCTGCTGGTACCTGGCTCTTGAGTTTCTAGTCTCCAGGTATGAAATAATAGCTTCCTGTTGTTTGACCAACCACTTTTACAGCAACTCCTAGCCAAATAACACAAAATCTCATAATAATAATAACACAATAATAATAATACAAAAAATCCCATAATTCCTTCAGTGAGTAAATACACTGTACATCCATGCCACAGAATACAACTCAGCAACAGAAATGAATTAACTTAGAATGCAACTATCTGGCTGGATCTCAGAAGAATCAAAGGTTTTTAAATCAATTTCAAATGGCTTATCTTTTTTAATATTTTTACTTTATTTATTATTTGTTGGATAGAGACAGCCAGAAGTTGAGATGGCGGAGGGAGGTGGAAGGAGAGAGGAAAGATACCTGCAGAACTGCCTCACTGCTCCTGAAACTGAAACTTTCCCCTGTAGGTGGAGACCAAGGGCTTGAACCTGGTTCCTCACACATTGTAACATGTACACTCTACCAGATGCAACACCCCACAGCCCCAAAATGTTCTCTTTACATGACTTTCATTTAAATAAAAATCTTCCAAAATAATAAAATTATAAAGGACCAATTAGGAGATATTAGGGATAATGAACAGAACAGAGGAAAGGGGATAAGTGTAACTATAAATTAGCAGGAGGGAATCCTTGCTTTTCCCATTATTGTTATTAACTTTTAATGAGAGAGACCAAAGAACTTCTCAACTCTGACTTATGATGGTCCTGGGACTTGAACCTGGGACTCCAGGCCCACAAGTATGAAAATAGTTTGCATAACCATTATGCTATCTCCTCAGCCCAGGAAGGATCTTTGTGATTGTGGAACAGCTCTGTATCTTGGTGGTGATGGTGCTTACAACCATGTAAATGAAATAAAACCACTTGTGGTAGCACACAGATAAGTGCATATTAACTACAAAATCTGAATAAACTCTGCAGATTGCAATGTCAACTTCCTGACCTTTTTCTTCTATTATGGATATGAACATTTTCACTGCTAATAAAAACTGTGTGATAGCTATATATGATCTCTTCCCTCTATTTATCTAACACTATACTAAAATAAATACTTTTTAAAGAGGATTTTAAAAGCTTTAATACTTAAAAAAAAAGGTGGGAAAAGGTAGTAAACAGACATTTGTATATAACCATGTATGTTATTCATACTAACCAAAAGGTGGAAGCAACCCAAGAATCCATCAATGAATGAACAAAACATGGCATGTACATACAGTGGAATATTAATAAGTCTTAAAAGGGAAGGGAATCCTGACACATGCTAGCACACAGAGAACCTTGAAAACATTATGCTAATAGAAATAGACCAGTCATGAAAAAGCAAACAGTCTGATTCCTCTGAAGTACCTAGAATAGTCCGATTCATAGAATCAAAACGTAGAAATGACACTTGCCAGGACTTACAGGAAATTAGAGTTTAATAAATAGAGTTTTAGTTGGCCAAATGAAAAAAAAAAAAGTAGAGGTAGATGGTGGTGATATCTGTAAAACAATGTGAATAAACACAAAACCACAAATTGCACATTTTTAAATAGCAAATTTTGCCATATATATACTGTCAAAAATTAAAAAAATAAAGAAATCACAGCAAAGGTCCCTCCCTCCCACCCCCAAAGTCAGCAAATTTATCTTAGGTGAAAAGACAAAAGAATTAGGGGCCAGGCAGTGGTGCACCTGGTAACACATGCACATTGCAGTTCACGATCTGCAAGGGGGAAGCTTCACAAGTGGTGAGGCAGAGCTGCAAGTCTTCCTTCCTTCCTTCCTTCCCCTCTTAATGTCTATCTTTATGCTAGGTAAATAAAATACTTTTGAAAAGATAAAAGAGTTAATGCAACTAAAATAATTCTGAGAGTGAGCAAATTTGGTGAACTCTCAACATTTGATGCAAAGGTGCAGTAGTAAAGGCAATGTGAATGGTGATCAAGACTAATCAACAGAAGAGAACGGAAATGGACCCACACCGAGATGGTCTCTTGGTTTTTCACAAAAGTGCCAGGGCAATTCAATGATTAAAGTATGTTCAGGAAACAATGCTAGAATCCTTGGATGTCCGTATGCACAGAGTTCTTCAATCCATTCTTCATGGTATCTACTTAAATTAACGAAAATGTATAAAGATCACCATCATCTATCTCCAGAATTTCAGAATTGAGAGCTAAGAGATAGACTGGCATCCCTTGGTTAGCTCACTACTACCTAGACTTCTCTAGTGTACTTCATCTCCAAGAACTCTAAAGCAACAAAGTCAGGGGTGAAGGGGAGGGCTTAGTGGTGTCACACACAGTGGGGTCCCACATGCTGGGACCCAGGTTCAAACCCCTGGTCCCCACCTGCAGTTGAGGCTTCACTAGTGGTGAAGCAGTGTTGCAGGTGTCTCTCCCTCTCTATCTCCCCCTTCCCTCTTGATTTGTCTTTATCCAATAAAGTAAGTAGAATTTTTTATGTTTACTTTTATTTATCTATTTATTATTTACTGGGTAGAAACAGAGAGAAATCAAGATGGAGACAGAGAGGAAGAGAGCAACCTGCAGCGCTGCTTCATCACTCATGAAGTTTCCGCCCTGCAAGGGCTTGAACTTAGGTCACTGGGCACTATAACATCCACTTCACCAGGTGTGCCACCAACTGGCCACAAAAATTCTTTAAAATAGACAAAAAAACAGAAGAGGGGGGAAGTCTGTAGAGGAATTTTTTCTGTTCACTTTGTTACTTTCTGCATTATACCTCAGAAGGAAAGAAAATGCTCTCAATACACCATGGTAAGACCTCAACTGTTAACCACATTCATAAAATGGTTTCTACTGTCATCAAATCCTCCCCCGCTAAGCATTCATCAATACTAGATATTTGTTCTGCTGTCACTGTCTGGGCTTCACTGCACAGGACCAAGTTTTTGAGATAGAAAGACAGTGAAACAAATTGAGAGGCAAAGACACCACAGCACCATAACTTCTTCCCAGTGTGTTGAGGGCAAAGCTTTTCAAACCTAAATCTTCTTCATGGTAAAGAAGGCACCTTCCAGATGAACTGCCTTGCCATCCTACAATACTGAATGTTTTTAAAGGCTGAGAGTCTTGCTCAAGGTCATAGAGATAGCAAGAGGCAAAAATCTGAGCTTGAACCATCATGTGCATACCTACCTCACAAACAGATGGCTATCTTGCTAGGGTAATTCACATAACAGCTCTTAGAACATGTGATGAAGTTGTGTTCTTGAAATATGTTCTGAATCAGTTAATTTCAAATAGAGATGTTTTCTTCCTTTGTATTTAAGCAAATGCCTAAAATCATAAGATACAATCCCAGAAATACCTTATATTCTCTATTCACAATACGCAGTAAGAATACTGCTCCCAGGTGCCGGGCAGTGGTGCAACAGGTTAAGCGCACATGGGGTGAAGCGCAGGGACCAGCCTAAGGATCCCAGTTCAAGCGCCCAGCTCCCTGTCTGCAGGGGCGGGGGGGGGGGGTCCCTTCACAGGCTGTGAAGCAGGTCTGCAGGTGTCTGTCTTTCTCTCTGTCTTCCCCTCCTCCATTTCTCTCTGTCCTATCCAACAATAATAACAATACTACTAACAACAATACTGATAACAGCAATGATAAACAAGGGCAACAAAAGGGGGGCAAATAGCCTCCACGGTGCAGGCACCGTGCTCCAGTGATAACCCTGGAGGCAAAAAAAGAAAAAAAAAAGGGAAAAAAAGGTGATCCGGAAGGTGGCCAGTGTTGAAGGCACTAGACTTTCAAGCATAAGGTCCCGAGTTCGATCCTCGGCAGCACATGTACCAGAGTGATGGCTGGTTCTTTCTCTCCTCTTATCTTTCTCATGAATAAGTAAATAAATTCTTTAAAAAAAAAAAAAAAAGAATACTGCTCCCTTATACTTGTGTGTACATGGGGGCTGGATGGTGGTGCCCCTGATTGTCCAAACATGTTACAAAGCACAAGGACCCAGGTTCAAGACCCCAGTCCCCAACAGCAGGGGGAAAGTTTCATGCGTGGTGAAGCAGTGCTACAGGTCAGTCGGTCTGTCAGTCTGCCACCCCCCTCTCAATTTCTGTCTCTACTTCTCCCTACCCTCTCAATTTCTGTCTCTACCTCTCCCTACCCTCTCAATTTGTTTCTATCTAATAAATAATTTATATAAAATAATAAAATTAGAATTATTTTGTTTATAATATCCCTAACATAATACTAAACAGCAGAAAATCCTCAATAGCTATCCTTTTTACAAGGCAAATAGGCTTCTGTTGCGTGTAACTGTACTTTCTTGAAGGGAAACAGTAGTTCCACCATAACACCTATAACTAAACAGTGAATTACAGGAAATTCTATTTATAAGAGTATCTTAAATTCCAGTGTGCAGAAGAATCGCCTAAAATGCTTGTTAAAATTCAGGGTGGTCACAAGATCTACACCTTTGATTCATTCATGAGCTCTGTATGCAGCCTATTCCTCACAAACCCCTTGTGTATGTGGGATCATATCCCACTGGGTGGAGGGGCCGGCAGAAACCGCTGTTTACATGGAACCAGCAACTTCTGTTATACAAGATGACCCAATTATAGAAAAAGACAAAGCACGAGCAACTAGGAAAGAGAAGCAAGCACGCTACTCCTTTTCTACCTTGGGCTACTTAATCAGCAGAACCTTATTCACTCAAACGCCAGAAATCCACAGCTCAATGATACATTTCCCCAGAATGTCCTTATAAAAAAGCTTAAGCAAGTCTCGAAGAGGTCAGTCAGTAGTCACCACACCATTCTTTCCACAAGGAAGAACTGTGCCTTTCCTTAAAAAAAAACAACAAAAAAAAAAAAAAAACCAGTGCCCAAGCTTAAGCTAGGTAAGTTTATTCCAGGCAGACTTCAACTCACCACAGAGCTCTTCCCCTTTCCAGTGTTTGTCATCTACAGAGTTTCTAGAAAGTCTGAGTAACCCAAGAAAATCAACTCAATTTGGAAAGAACTATCAGATGAAAGATGTAACGTGGCCCAGGAGGGAGTTCACCTAGTAAAGCCTACAGACCCAGGTTTAAACCACATGGGAGTACCACACACAAGGGAGTGGTGGGCTAGGCAATGCTGTAGTGTCACTCCCCTTTCTCTCACTTTCTGTCTCTATAGATAGTGAAAGAGGGGGAGGAGGAAGTTTGCCTAGAACAGTGAAATCATGCAGGTACAAAAATTCTCACAGGTATACCCAAGGGGAGGGGGTATGAGGGTGATAATGCAGCAGTGGCTCAACTGACTTGCATTCAGAAGTCCCAGGTCTGATCCCTGTCATCACCTATACCTGAGTTGATCAATGGTTTCAATGTTTGGCAGGGAGGGGGATGTTGCAAAAAGAGGTATTTGTTCTGGCACAGTCAGGATCTTGCACATGTGTGATTTCACCACTCACTAGCCTGGTTTTTTTTTTTTTTTTTTTTTTTTTTCATTCAGATAGAGACAAAGGAAGAAACACACAGCACTGGAGCTTGCCTGAGAGCATGGCACTCAAATATGGTGCCAGTGCTTGAACCTTGGTCTTACACATGGCAAGGCAAGCACCCTACCTGAGGGCGTTAGTTGTCTCCTCAGCCTCCTAAACAGTGTGCATTTTTTTATTTATTCATGAGAAAGACCGGAGGAGAGGGAGGGAGAGAGAGAGAGAGAGAGAACCAGACATCACTCTGGCATATGTGCTACTAGGGATTGAACTGAAGATCACATGTGTGAGAGTCCATTGCTTTATCCACTGTTCCACCTCCCAGACCACACCAGTGTTCATTTTTAATATTATTTATTGTCACCAAGATTGTCGCTGGTGCTCAGTATCTATTCAGCTCCACCATCCCCAGAAGCCATTTTTCTGCTTTTTTTTTTCCTTAGATAGAGATATGGAAAGAGGAGAGACATCTGTAGCACCACTGTATCATTCATAAACTCCTCCTCCCCACACAGGTGAGGATTAGGGGCTTGAACCCAGATTCTTGCTCATGGTAACATTCAATATACCAGATGAGCCCCAAACTGGTCCCACTGTATTTTTTGTTTGTTTGTCTGTTTGTTTTTAGACAGAAGCAGAGAGTGAAAGAGGCCACAGCACCACAGTGCGCTTCAATGTGGTGGGGGCTGGGCTCAAACCTAGGTCAACCACATGGCAACAGCACAATAATCCAAAACTATTTACTAGCCTGCTAATGCATGTTAAAAACTGGGTTTAGGGGAGTCGGGCTGTAGCGCAACGGGTTAAGCGCACGTGGTGCAAAGCACAAGGACCGGCATAAGGATCCCTGTTCGAACCCCGGCTCCCCACCTGCAGGGGAGTCGCTTCACAGGCGGTGAAGCAGGTCTGCAGGTGTCTATCTTTCTCTCCTCCTCTCTGTCTTACCCTCCTCTCTCCATTTCTCTCTGTCCTATCCAACAACGACAACAACAATAACTACAACAATAAAACAACAAGGACAACAAAAGGGAATAAATAAATAAAATAAAAACTGGGTTTAGGGGGTCGGGTAGTAGCGCAGTGGGTTAAGTGCACATGGCACAAAGCATAAGGACCGGTATAAGAATCCCAGTTCAAGCCCCCAGTGAAGCAGGCAGTGAAGGAGGTCTTCATAGGCAGTGAAGCAGGTCTGCAGGTGTCTATCTTTCTCTCCCCCTCGGTCTTCACTTCCTCTCAATTTCTCTCTGTCCTATCCAACAAAGACATCAATAACAACAATAATAACCACAACAATTATAAAAAACAATAAAATGGGGGGGGGAGTCTCTAGAAGCAGTGGATTCACGGTGCAGGCACCAAGCCCCAGCAATAACCCTGAATGGGGGAGGGGGACGAAGTTTAAGAAAAACTTAACTGATCTCTTTAGAGACTTGATGTATTTTGTCTCACTGCTTCAAAATACTGATGAAACTTACGTCTTTTCGATTAGTGAAAGTCAACTTACAACTCCAATTACAGCTGGTGTCTGGTTCCACCAAAGGTACTCATTCCTATCTGATTCTCTAGCCTGTAACCAACCATTAGCTGCCCCCCACCACCCCTTCTATGCAACTTTTTAAGGCCCAATTAAAACTCTAACCTCTAGGAACAATTCTTGGTATCCACCCAAACTAGCTACCCCTTCCCACTCGACACCTAAGAACCACCTAAGTCTGGGTGGTTCTTGCCTATTTAAAAGAGCTGGAAGGAAAGCTCGCGAGCAGGGTGCCTGACTGGGAGCTGATGTGCCATTAGAGGTACCTTCAGTGCTATGGTGCCTCTACTTCGCTCTATCCGAACGAAAAAAATGTTTTAAAAAAGGAGTCCAGAGTGGCCCAGTTCCAGCTAGAAGTGAAATAATAAAACGAATGCTTATTTAAACCTTTAAGCAAATGATTCTGTAATAATAACTCTCTGTCCTATTAAATTATCTCAATTCCAGCCATTAATGAATTGCTCCTTTTGGGTACAATACACAGTCAAATGCACAAAATTAAGGATTTCAATTCAAATATTAAGCATCTCTGTACTGGCACTGTGGTGGCCATGATGATTATGATAAAAATTACAGGCATGATTTTCAAAATGTAAAAAAGAATGACAATGAACTCCACCTAATTACCTTCATTCTAAAGTCTTTTGGATGGAAGGCACAATGCCTACAAAATCCTTTAAAAGCATTCCCTCCCTCACCCCCCCAAGGGGGGAAAAATGGCCATTCAATGAATAAAACGGAGAGACAGCTACCTGAAAAGATGTTTGACAAAGCAAATACTTCAAAATATTAAAGATAAGATCTGGATGATGGGTATTATGATCACTGTACAATTATGTATGCTGGAGTTTTTATTTTTAAAATGTAAGGGGAAATGATTAAACCATTATTCCTCACCCCAAATGAGCTTACAAGACAATCACATATACAATTACAATTCAATACACTGGGCATAAATATGCATAGGAAGCCCCAAGGCTAACAACTGGTAAAGGGGCACTCAGATGTAGTTTCCAGGGGACCTTAATTTAAATCTGAAAGAACATGAACTGCTGGCAAGTGGCTCCAGGAGGATCCTGGGTATTAGAAACAACTCATGCAAAGAGACCTGTATAGGCAAAGAAGCAATTATATATGGTATGGGAACTAAGAGTTGTAGGCTGCTGTTGCAATCGATGTCAGGCAGTACACGAAGGTGGGTTCAGAAAGTCCTGCTAAGCTAGCTCCTACTGAGCCTCGCCAAGTAACACTCTGTTAACACCCTCTGTATGGCACTTGCCCGGAAGTCCCTCAGATAATCACTACTTCTTTCTGTTTCTCTACACCAACTTCCAGCATCACAATAATGGCCTTATATCTGAATGTTTTTGTTTCTTTAGCTACCTTCTCTTAAGGCTGTAAATTCAACCTACAAAAAAATGCATCAAATATACAGTTCACTCTGAAGACACCAATATTATAGGTATGGTGATGTTTATTCTTTTGGCATAAAGTAAGCCATAAACCAGAAATCCATGAACTTTCTAAAAAAAATAAAAAAAAAGTGGGAGCAGAGGGTGTTGCACATAGTCCATTGCTTGGGTACCCAGGTTCAAGCCCTTGGTCCCAACCTGCAAGGGGAAAACTTCATAAATGGTAGAGCACTGGGGTGGGGGGGAGAGACACAAGAAAAATGTCTAGGGCTGGAGACAAAAAACGTCAGAGGTTCTGAGCTCCCGTGTTCGATCCCCAGCACTGTAAGCCAGAGCTGAGCAGTGCTCTGCTAAAATGACTAAGCTAACTTAGTATAGACACATAATCATATAATAGCTTATTTTCTGGAAGAAAAACAGTGTCTTTTAATGACATTTGTGTGCATAAAATTTGCTTTTATTTTATTTAAAGAGTTTTAAGTGACCCAGAGATGATACACTGGAAAAAGAACTGGACTCTCAAGCAAGAGGTCCTGAGTTCAATCCCCAGCATCACATATGCCAGTGAGGCTCTCATACATTCTCTTCCCGCTCCCCTGCTTGCTAACAAATAAAGATAATCTAAAAAATATCAGGGCTGGGTGGTGGTGAATCTGGTTAAGTGTACATGGTACAATGAGCAAGGACCTGGGTTAAAAGCCCCAGTCCCCACCTGTAGAAGGATAGCTTTGGGGATGGTGAAATACTGCTGCAGGTGTCTCTCTCCATCTCCCCCTTCCTCTCAATTTCTGGCTATCAAATAAATAAAGATAATAAACAAATCACAAGGGAGTGATTAGATTCATTAAGACAAAGCATATACTTAAATGTGCTGATATCAAATGAAAAAAAAAAAAGCTAATGCATAATTGATCCCATTTGGTTTTTCTTTTATTTTACCAGAGCACTGCTCAGCTCTGGTTCATGGTGGTGCAGAGGACTGAACCTGGGACTTTGATACCTCAAGCATGAGGGTCTACTCTTGGTTTTTTGTTTGTTTGTAGTTCTGTTTTTTTAAGACTTATTACATGTAAGAGAGAATTACACATAAGAAAGTGAAACAAGTCAGAGCACTACTCTGTTATATGCAGTGCCATGGACTGAACTTGAGGCACAGAAGACAGATGTTCTAGCAGCTGTATTACTTTCCTCATTTGCTTCTGTTTAGAAAATTTCAAGAAAGGGATGAAAGAAACTATCGGTAGTGGTTACCTCTAAAAACTAAGAATGGAAGGGTTAGATTTTTCATTTCATATCCCATTTGTAATGAATTTTCACAAGACAGTGATCATCATTTTCAAACGAGTTAGATCAAAGATTGTTCTTCTGAAATGGTTCTAAACATTTTTAACCCATCAAAAGACACTGCACTACAAACTGAAAAATCTCTATACCACATCCGTAAAATACACAATAACCCCAAAAAAGCACTTAGCGTGAGTACAAGAAACTTTTTATTTTGGCCTCCAGGCTTATTGCTGGGGCTGTGCCTGCACTATGAACCCATTGCTCCTGGTAGACATTTTTTCCATTTTTTTATTGGATAGGACAGAAAGAAACTGAGGTGGGTGGGGGAGATACAGAGGAGGAGAAAAATATAGACACCTGCAGACCTGCTTCATTGTCTGTGAAGTGACACCCCTGCAGGTGTGGAGCTGGAGGCTCGAACCAGGATCCTTGTGCTTCCTACTATGTGCACTTAACCTGATGTGCCAAAGCTTGGCCCCCTAGTGCAAGTCTTTCTCAATGGCTTTACTTGAAGACATAGTCCTCAAAGAGAATTTAAAGTAAAAGAGGTAGGTGAAGAGAGTCAACATGACAATATCTGTAACTGGAACTGCGGAAAGAATGAACCTGAGAAAGTACTTGTAAGTTTTCAAGCCACCAAAAAAGACCCATCGTTTCATTTACTGAGGCAAATTCCAACAAGCTTCTTTAAAATCAGAATATAAATGAGAAACACAAGAATCATTGGTGCAGTACATCTTGTAGTACTCACAGATGAATGGTACAATAAAAGAAATCAAAATAACACTCCAGCCAGTCTTTTTATGGAAGTAATGAAACAGAAAAGAACACATACTATAAAATATATCAACCATAAAATATATAAAGTAATTCAGAAGATAGAAGGCCGTAAAGAATTTGCTTTGCTGATTGACAAGACACACTAGACAGAAAGCAATGGGCATAGGAGATTACAATGAATGGGTTCCCCTCAAAATACTGCAATGGGACATCATTCACACCACCAAGAACCTGAAGATTTACATATAAATCCACTGGTACCAAAATAGTTATATGTCTACTTACTGGTTTATGGCTATAATTTTCCAGAACACCAATACTAAAATTCCATGGTAAAATGCTATGTGTTAAACAGTAATGTGTATTGAATAAGAATTAAGTAGGGCCTAGCAGTGACACACCCAGATAAAAGGAATCAAAATAAGTGATACACTTCTCTATAGAGTGTAAACATTACCATATACAAGGACCTAGGTTCAAGGCCTCAGTCCCCACGGGGGGGGGGGGGGGGGGCTTAATGAGTGGTGGAGCAGTGCTGCAGGTATCTCTATCTTTCCCTTCCTCTCTCCATCCTCTATCAAAGAAAAAGGAAAGCAATGGCCCTAGAAGCAGTGGAGTAGTATAGTCACTGAGCTCAGTGTAAACCCAGAATACTGTGCCCCAGTATGGTTCCGTAGCTCCCATGTCCACTTGGTCGATTCCAAATTATATTCCTCCATGAGGATCATTTCTGGAACCATCCGTTCCACCCCGGTTCCATGGCTGCCAGTTCTTAGCAACATCGCCCTGCCAGATATTCGTTGGGATACAGCATCATCTAAGTTCATTTCCCACGTCTACGCTCGACCGGACCTGCCAATATACGCTGATATCTTCGCCCACCCTGTCCAACGCTTGACGTCTCACATCATCCAATCTGGTCCCCTACGCCTACACTGAACTTCTCTGTTCCAGACTCTTGGAAACAGAGTTAGCAGTCAGCTGAGGTAAAGAACAAACACCTCATCACAGACCCCTACAAGCGTCAACCCGGCTCTGACCTAGCACATTATGATTGGGCCCTCCTCAATCGCTATCGAACAGGCCATGGCCGGTGTGCCGCTATGTTCCATCGCTGGGGAGCCAGAGACGACCCGAACTGCCCCTGCGGCTACAGACAGACTATGACCCACATAGTCAATGACTGCCACCTCTCCAGATTCAAAGGAGGTCTCAAAACTTTACATCAGGCTCAACGTGACGCTGTTGACTGGCTACGGAAGAAGGGCAAACGCTAGAAGAAGTGTAAACCCTGGTGGCAGAACAAAAAATAAAAGTTTAAAAAAAAAGTCAGGGGGGACGGGGTTGAGGCACACTGGTAAAGTGCACTTGTTTCCGTGTGAAAGAACCAGGGTTCAAGCCTCCAATCCCCACCAGCAGGGGGGAACTTCACAAATGGTGAAGCAGTGCTGTAGGTGTGTCTGTTTCTCCTTCTCAAAGTCTCTGTCCTATCAAATAAAATATAAATGGGAAAACAATTTAAAAGTAAGTCAGATGCTGATACTGTAGTATCTCTCCCAAAAGTATAGGGCCATGTCAGCTAGGTCAAACACCGTGAATGTCAATAAGGGCAATAGTTTTCAGTGCACAGTTCAGAGAAAACATGTAACTTTGGTTCCCTCCTGCAAAATCAATGTTTTTTTCCTTACACTATGAATAGTCACACACCAATTCATCTACTGACAAATCATTTATTCTTCTTCTCAGGCTTCATCCATACATGTGTAAATGTCTTGGTGTAGATTTTTCAAAAATCTAGTGGTAAAACAGATATAACTATGCACTATTTTCATCTCCATATGTATTTCTAGTGTTCTGTAATTTTCATAATAAAATCTACTAGTAGTTAAAAAAACATTCCATCTGATGCAATGTTCCATGATAAATGGGAAGTAGACAGCATAATGGTTATTCATAGACCCTCAACCCCCCACACAAACACCATACTTCCATAAGCCAAGAGCTGATCAGTGCTCTGGTAAATAAATAGGGAGAGGGTGTAAAGTAGGAAAACAGGTAAAGGGAGTCAACTGAATGGTGGCGAATGGAAATGAGATGTTTGTTGGTACTCTTGAGAAGAGTATACACAGGTGACAAAATATAAAGCTGTATACCTAAAATGTATGCTACAAAACCACTGTTACTTCATTTTTTAAAATGGCAAGATAACATGCACAGCCAGTTTAGGGGCCAACACTCAGTAAGTGATGCTAACAGTTTTAAAATTTCAGGGCCATTAACATTTAAGATAATAGTCATCCATATTACTATATAAACTTGGTCACATTTTTGATAGATGCTTTCGCAAATCTGTTTTCATCTTAGCTACACCTTTCTGCAGTATAAAAAAAAAAGTAAGTCTCCTCCTCCTGTCTCATTAATAAAGAAATCAAAAAAAGAAGTGACTTTCATCTCCGTAATATTTTGGCAAATAGTGTTAACATTATCAAACATATCACGTGTCAAAATGTAATGTATCATCTTTAATTATTTCAAGAGAGGTGAAATTCTGCCTATTTTACTAATGAGAAGACAAAAGATGAAATTTCCACAAGGTCACACAGTCAGTGAAGAAAGGATAATAGGACAGAGAGAAATGGAGAGAGGAGGGGAAGACAGAAGGGGAGAGAAAGAGACACCTGCAGACCTGCTTCACCGCCTGTGAAGCGACTTCCCTGCGGATGGGGAGCCGAAGGCTCGAACCGGGATCCTTATGCCGGTCCTTGTGATTCGTGCCACGTGCGCTTAACTCACTGCACTAAGATTCCCTAAGTCTTCTGTTCTTTCTGCTATGCAAAAATATATTCAAATATCGTAGTAAGCAGTATAATTACAAATATAGGCATGAAGCAGAAAACTATTAAGAACCCCAAATATCTTTGTTACAAGTCAGCCAGTTCATCCAGTGACACACAGGACCCCAAGATCAAAAGAAAAACAAAAATTAGAAATGATACGGGTGTGGGTGGGGGTAGATAGCACAATGATTATGCAAAGAGACTCTCATGCCTGAGGCTCCATAGTCCCAGGTTAAATCCCCTCACCACCACCACAAGCCAGAGCTGAACATCAGTGCTCTGGTAAATAGCTATGATACAGGTGCTTTGAGGAGTAGAACCGAGTGGGAATCTCAGCAAATTAGCTTTGTAATGGGGGGGGGGGTGTTCTTCAAGATTTCCTGCTCTCAGGGTGGGGCAGATAGCATAATGGTTATGCAGAGAGACTCTCATGCCTAAGGCTTTATATCCCAGGTTCAATTCCCAGCATCACCATAAAACAGAGCTGAGCAGTGCACTGGTAAGAATGAATGGATGAATGAATGAATGAATGAATGAATGAATGAATGAATGAATGAATGAAAAGACTTCCTCCTCTCAAATTCTATAGTGTCCAGAAGAACTAGGAAACAAGATGTCCTATTATGTATCAATTCCAGTGTGTGACCAGTGAAAGGCTAATTCCTCATTTGTAAAGTAGTACAATTACATGACTTCCCTCCCTAGAGCATTTTTATGAAGACAGAATGAAACAGTACTTATAAAACTACACCTTTAGTACAATGCACAGAAGTTACAATGTATCTAACAAACACTCATAGTAAGCAGCACACTCAGAATATGCTAGTTAGTAATACCTTCACCACTGGAAAACACAGTGCAAACATACCTATCTTCCTTTAAGCTTTCAGCACAGTAATTTAAAAAAGCAATGAAGTTCCTTACTCTTTTCTCACCTATTTCAGATTTCTTAAATGTGGCTCCAAGGACACAGGGGCCACCCACACACATACTCAATTCTACAAAATCTCAGCTGATGTTTGTAGTTATTTTCTGTGGAGAGAGTGAGAGAAAATAGGGAAAGACAAAGAAAAGAGAAGACACCTTAAAACTACTCTCCACCATCCACGGCCTCAGTCCAGGCCCATGGTACTTCCTCCTGCACAGTAAGCTTAGCTGGGTGAGCTATTTCCTGGCCACCCAACTTTACAAATCTTAACTCTACAATTTGCAAGAGAAACTTGTGTGAGTTTAGAAACACACCAAATTAGATATGTAAAAGTAAATGCTTGGTTCACACGTGCCTTGTTCTGTAATGTATTCAACCCAGGTTCAATGTCCACCCCCTACCATACATACACTGGAGGATGCTTTGATGCTAAGGAATCTCCCTCTGTATCTGAAAAAGGTTGACATGAAGCAGAGAGGGTCCAGTGGCAGGATAGGACAAGACACACATGACAGAAGAAGGAAGGGAAGGAAAATGGGGGGGGGGGGCAACTTAACCTGGAAAGATAAAAACTGGATCAGAAGTAAACATACTTACTAATAACCACTGCACAGACAACAACTCAGTTACATCCTTCCGCCAATCCTTGAAGCGCCATGTGTGCTTAACCTACTGCGCAACCTACCGCCTGACTCCCAACTCAAGTTACATCCAACAAAAGATTTGTTTGCTTGTTTTGCCTCCAGGATTATCACTGGGGCTCCATGCCTGCACTACAAATCTACTGCTCCTGGCAGCCATCTTTTTTTTTTTTCTCCACTGTTGCTGCTGCTATTATTGTTGGATAGGACAGAGAGAAATTGAAAGCCATGGGGAAGACAGAGAAGGAAAGATACCTGCAGACCTGCTTCACTGCTTGGGAAGCGACTCGTGCCCCAGCCCTGTGGGGAGCTGGGGCTTGAACAGGGATCTTTGAGGCAGTCTTCGTGCTTTGCTCTTGACAGGGTGTGCTACCGCCTGGCCCCCACAAAAGGTTTATTTAAGGAGCTTTAGAGATTTATGTTACCTCTAAATTTCTTGTATTCTACAGTAATACTAAAAAAAAGTCTCAGATCTCAAAATGGGCCTGCTTCTCAAACTGATTAAAAATAAAACACAACTAGGACTGACTCTGTTTCTAAACATTTTAATCATCATCCAGTAAATTATTGTATAAATAAATAAACAAATTTAATCATTCAACAAATTTTTGAGCACCTACTATCTACTAAATACTAGTGGAGACACTAATAGGAAAGCCCTTGCTACTGAGTTGCTTAAATTCTAGTAGAGGGGAACAGGGGAAGATAGCCTAATGGTTATGTAAACAGACTCTCATGCTTGAGGTCCGGAGTCCCAGATTCAATCCCCTACACTACCATAAACAAAAAATTGAGCCGTGCTCTGGTAAAAAAAAATTACATAAATCAATTATAGTAAAGAGCAACCAAAAGAAACAAAGTAGCAAGCAGTGATAAACACTACAAGAAAATAAAGCAAGGTGATTGTGCTGAGTCTTCATTCAGTACATTTAAATGTAAAGACCAGAGTTTATTGGGTGGAGGGCTGAGGAGATAGCAGTTATTATACAAAAAGACTTTCTTGCCTGATGATTCAAAGGACCCAGATTCAGTCTCCAGCACCACCATTTTCCAGAGCTAAGCAGTGCTTCAGTTAAAAAAAAAAAGGTGTTTGGGGGGATAGGACATCTTCACTGGTTATATACCACCAGGTTTGAGCCCTACTACCACATGGATGGTGCAAAAGCAATGGAGGAATCTCGGGTCCTTGTGGTGTCTTTCTCCAATCTGTTTCTACTGGAATGAAAAAGGTGACAGAGCTGTACATGTACATGGCCCTGGAACCACCACCACCCCCTACCCCAGAAAAAAAGTAGAATGTAGCCTATGTGATTTTTTTCTGTGCTACAAATATTTCTATTACCAATTATAAGTGTTTGATAACTAACAATGCTAGCATTAGTGATGTGTATCAGCAGTAGAGCATGTACTTTATACATAAGCCTTAAGTTTGATGCCTGTAATTCCTCTCCCCAGATCTAAAAACATCCACTAGTTTTCCTTAACTGCTCTCTAGTTGGACCACAGCATTTCTATAGATTTCACAATGACTTGGCACTAACAAATTCAATAGGGGAAATACGTGGACCTCCTACTTGGAAGTAGTTCACAAGCTACCACTATCAAAGTATGAACAGAAAAGCAAGTATTTTTAAAAAGAATTATATTTAATAGCTAATTTTACTTAAAAAGACTAAAATGCTTATTTTACTCTAAAAAACTAAAAATATGCACTATCGAGAAATAGACTGAACAGCTAATAAATAGTTAATTTCAGGGGGGTTAGATAGCATAAAGTTTATGCAAAGAGACTCTCATGCCTGAGACTCCAAAAGTCACAGGTTCAATCCCCCCCCCAACACACACCACAAGCCAACTCAGCAGTACTCTGGTTTTTCTTTAAAAAAATTAATTTCGGGGGGTCGGGCTGTAGTACAGCGGGCTAAGCGCAGGTAGCGCAAAGCACAAGGACCGGCATAAGGATCCCGGTTTGAACCCCGGCTCCCCACCTGCAGGGGAGTCGCTTCACAGGCGGTGAAGCAGGTCTGCAGGTGTCTATCTTTCTCTCCTCCTCTCTGTCTTCCCCTCCTCTCTCCATTTCTCTCTGTCCTATCCAACAACGACAACAACAATAATAACTACAACAATAAAACAACAAGGGCAACAAAAGGGAATAAATAAATAAAATAAATATAAAAATTTTAAAAAGCCATTGGAGGCCAGAGAAGGGGCATCTGTGGCCTCCAGTGGCTTAAAAAAATTAATTTCACAAGATTTGTTGGTTAAAAAATATATACACACACATACATACACTGTGGTTAAAATGAAGAGAAATGAGCTTTACCTACGAGTTCTCTTATGCTCCTTTTACAAAAGGCTTGAGCACAACTTATCCATGAACTGTCTGCCATGAAGAATTTAGTCCTGGGAATGGACTAAGCAAACGAATGGACAAATTATTACAGGTTTCTTAGCCAAATGTTTATAAAGTTGAGATGAACCAGAACTACAAAAAAGGTGAACAGACATTATGGGGGGGAACCTCACAAATTCTATTTAAAAATCACTGAATCCATCTACTTAATACTAAAATATATCACTATCAGTAATCAGCCAGAAAACTGCTATGTGTGAATAATTAAAAAGGTCCTTGGGTTAAACTTCAGTATTGTCACATTCAAAGTAACATGCTGAAAAATAAGGGGAAATGTCCACCCTAGTTGGGAATCAAAGAAACCCAAACTAAAGGAACTGAGATACCATTGGCAATACTGTCTAAAATAACACCTCCAAAACAGGGATTCATGTAGTTACCATTTGTCACAGCAATGGCAGAATTGCTAAATGGACACAACTCTGCTGGGGGGGGGGGGAGGATTTTCAGTTAGCAGGGGTAGGTAGCATAAGGGTTATGTAAACAGACTTTCATGCCTGAGGCTCCAAAGCCTCAACCTCAGAACTGGCACTAGGGGAAAAAAAAAAAAAAAAGCCCCAGGTTCAATCCCTGCACCAGAGCTGAGCAGTGCTCTGGTGTATTAAAAAAAAAAAAAAAAAAAAAAAAAAGACATAGAGAGAATTTCACACTGACTGCTAGCATGATTGCACTGTCAGACATACTTCAGATCAGTCAAAAAATAAGCAGTCTAGGAAAAGTCAACTGGTAGAGTAGGGGACCATGCATACCTGGAGCCCCTGGTTTGATCTCTGGTACTACATGTGCCTGAGTTATGTTCTAACGTTCTATCTCTCCCTTTCTCTTTACTACATATGAAATAACTAAATCTTTAAAAGTCCATATGCATTACAGGCTCGCTGGTGGCTCACCTAGTAGAGCTCATGTTATCATGTGCAAGGACCCAGGTTCGAGACCTGGGCCACCGTGTAGGAATGCCTGCAGGAGAGAAACTTCACAGCAGTGGGGCGGTGTTGTACTATCTTTCCTCATTCATACTCGTTCCCATTCATTCATTCTCTATTTATCTATCTATATCTATAGCAGGGGTAAGGATTTTTTTTTCCTGCCAATGGCCATTTGGTTATTCATAACACCATTCATGTACCATACAAACTTCTCAACTTCAGACTTGGCACTTAAAAAAAAAAAAAAACTCCTAAGTTTATCAGATTTCAAGTCCCGCCCACCACTGTCTTCACAAGGTCATACCAAATTATTCCATGGCCTGTATATAACCTGTGGGCCAAATATTCCCTACACAATCTAGAGGAAAGGGGAGAAAATGGTGACTAGGAACAGAGCAGTTGTGCAGGCACAGACCCCAGTGATAAATGTGGTGGGGGAAAAAAAAAAGGTCTTCTGCATCACCATTATGCTGTCTTTCCCTGTTCCCATATGCAGTTAAGTTTTCAATGTGAAATAAAACAAAGAGATTTCCATGTGATGGTAGGTAGGAAGGTGATGTAAGAAGAGATTACACTAGAAAATGGAAATAATTTGATGTGTTACATTCTTTTTACTTTAAATACACATCTGAGCAGGGAGAGAGCATAATGGTTATGCAAAGTAACTTTTATGCCTGAGATGTCCAAGTCTCAGATTCAGTCCCTGACACCACCATAAGGCAGAGCTGAGGTGTGTGTGTGTGTGTGTGTGTGTGTGTGTGTGTGTGTCACAACTAAAATATATATATACAACACTCTATACTTGCTCTTTCATAACACTTTCAATACTTAATTCTAACTGTTTTCCTAACCTTTTGTTCACTATCAGACTATAAATTCTGAGGATAGGGACAAGGCCTGTCTTGTTCACTGCCATGTCCTCTTAGCATAGTGCCTGCACCACATGAGGCGCTCAAATATTTGCAGAGCAATTCCACTTCTGGGTACTGAAGGATTGAAAGAATTAAGTCAGTACTTGAACAAACATTTGTATACCCATATTCAAAGCAGCACTATTCAGAATAGTCAAAAATTGGAGGTAATTCCAAATGCCCATCAACAAATGAACTGTACAAAATGTGGCATATATACATACAATGGAATTTAATCAGCTTTAAGAGGGAAGAAAATTCTAACAGGTGCTGTAAAATACAGAGCCTCTGAGAACATTACACTAAGTAAAATAAGCAAACCACAAAAAGACAAATATTCTATCCTTTCTCTTATGAGGCACATAGAATCAAATGCATAGACACACAAATCATAGAGCACTGGCTACCAGAGACTACAGAGGGCAGAGGGGAGAAAAAGGAGTAGTTTAATGAGAACAGCTTCATTATGGGATAAGAGAAAAATATTCTGGAAATGAATGGTGGTGGTGGTTACACAATAATGTGAATGTATTTGATACCATGCAACTTCTAGATAGTTTAGATGGGGGATGTCTATTTTTACAAAAATAGACACTGAAATTTTAGAATGAAGTAGTGAAAAATATGAATGGGATTTTCCAGGTTAACAACAATTTCTCCTTGAAACATTATCCCAAGAAGCAGAAAAAGGAGAATATTTTCTAATACTCATGGTCTGGCATTATTTCTAGCCAATGAAACTTTTTCACAAATCTTCAAGAAACTTAAAGTGGCTGCCTACATACTTATTCCACATTACGTGCAAATGGAAAAAAGGCTAAAGGTTTCCCTTTCCAAAATACACTTCATCAAACCAAATCATATTTATCATCACTGCTTTGAAGAGGATATCAAGCTGCAGTGTACTGCCCTAACGCCACTGACAATATTTAAAGTACAATCAAATCTTTGATTATCCACACTGTTTCAAACAATTTCAACGCAACTTTAACGAATATAGAAATTTAGAATGTAATGAGCCAGATATGTCCTCTCTTCTTGTCTAGCCCAATTTCAGGTTACCTTTTACTTGATAACCTGGGATCCATTTTGGAAGAAGACCCCAACTCCCAAGAGGTGCCACAAAAAAAATAATCTACAAAAGGATAATCAGTGATTATATCTGCTTAAAAGATAATTTTTAACTTGACATAATTGGAACAGTTTTTATATTGTATACAATTTAAAAGCATCTCCCAGATGGAAGAACAAGCCATCTGGATTCTTCAAATTTGAGAAGCTTATGGATTTTGTGCTACATTTTCCTAGATTTTATCCCTGGGCACTCTATCAGTGGTTCTACTTCTCCTGCCCAATTAACAATAACACATTCACCCTTGAAACGCTCTTCCTACATAGTATTTTCCCTCTGAATGCCAAAGTACTCTATGGCTACGAATCCCCAACACACAACTCCTGTGGATCTCCTGTACTCCAGCTGTATGCTATCAGAAAAGATTGAAATACCTAAAATACAATTCATCTGTCTCCAAAATTAGTTAGCGTTTAGATGCAAGAGCACAATACAATATTACCAACACTGCATTTTGACTACATACGTTAGAGCAGTACATTTTTTTTGAAAGGTAGAAATACAGTATGCATTCTTGGACGTCATTAAATGATGACTTAAGTACTATCAATATATTAACTAAAACAATTGTTAAAAGCTCAAAGAATGGCACTTTTTACACACGCATATGCATGTATAGGAATACATGTACACATTATGTGTACATTATCCTCGACTGAATTAAAAATAGTCAAGGTAGGAATTCTGTTGGAAACTATCCCCCTGATCTGCATCTTTCTCCTCACTATGCACACCACAAACACACTACAGTCAATGAAAGAATCTGGAAGTAAATTGAAAGGATCAAAGTTAAGACAAAAATAAACTCGGGGGGGGGGGGGAGGCCTCTTAAGAGGTCTAAGAGACCTAGAATGTGAGCTGAGAGCACATACTCCTAGAATTCAAGGTAATTCTTGAGACCAGGATTCTACAAAACACAATTATGAGACTCACTGCCTCCCCATTCTCACCCCAAGAGGTCCAAGCATACAGCATAGCACTTCTCCCTCTCCCTCCCCCTCCTTCGCCCCCTTTCATCATCTTTATTTATTTATTGGACAGAGACAGCCAGGAATCAAGAAGGAAGGGGGCAACAGAGAGGAAAGAGATGCTACTTCACCAATTACAAAGCTTTCCCCCTGGGGGGGGGCTTGAACAGGTCCTTGTGCACTGTAACACGTATGCTCAACCAGGTGTGCAACCACCTGGCCCCAGAACTTCTCTCTCTCTGGGAATAACCACCTTAGTCATTAAGATTGAATCAGTTTAATTCAATATAAGTTCTCAAATAAGTCTACTGAGTCTCAGGCTACCACACTGCTATTAAATACCTATAATCTTCCAGGGACTGTTTAAATGCTGGGGTTAAGGCATTTATCAAGACAAGACAAATAACCTTGCCCTCACTGACTTTACATTCCAGTGTACAAAAAGAAACATCCATGTAAAATTATGTTTGATGATAATGTGTGGAGAAATAAAGCAAAGCAGGGGACCAGGTAGTGGTGCATTCAGTTGAAGACACAAATTATCATGTGTGAGGACCTGGGTCAAGCCCAGACTCCCCACCGAAACAGGGGAAGCTGCATGAGTGGTCAAACATGTCTGCAGTAGTCTTTCTCTCTTCCTCTCCCCTTAATTTCTATCTGTCCTATCAGGGTGATTTCATTTTTTTTTAACAGCACTGCTCAGCTATGCCTTATGGTGGTGCAGGGAATCTATCTGTCCTATAAAATAAATTTAAAAAAGAGGCAAAGAATATTATTTAACATGGCATGAGCAAGCAATGCTTCACTGAAAGGCTCTGATTGAGCAAAACATCCTAAAAAAGAAATGTGAGCTAGGGATATATAGCATAATGGCTATGCAAAGAGACCCTCATGTCTGAGGCTCCCAAGTCCCTGGGTTCATCCCCTGTACCACCAAAAACCAGAGCTGAGCAGTGCGCTGATTAAAAAAAAAAAAAAAGGGGGGGGGTGAGGGGGGAGCCAAGAGGAACCAGCAAGTACCAAGATGATACTGAGGAGAACCTAACTGGGCCAATCACTTCCTTTCTTTAGGTCTAAGTGGTGCTTGTTTGTTTATGGGGAGTTGTGGGGAGGGTGTCACCAGGGTAACTGCTAGGACTCTCAGTGCCATCACTACAAATCCACAACTCTCAGTGGCCATTTTTTTCTATTCTTTCTATTTTTACTTGACAAGTCAGAGAAAAACTGAGGGAGAGGGGAGATATAGAGGGAGAGAAAGAGAGACAAGTACAAACATGCTTCACTGCCTGTGAAGCATCCCCCACTGTAGGTAGGGAGCAGAGGCTCAAATCAGGGCCCTTGCAAATGGTGATATGTGCGCTTAACCAGGTGCGCCACTGACTGCTCTTGCCTCAGTGTTCTCAACTGTAAACTGGGTGTGATATCTCCCAACCCGTGTAAGAACTAAAGATAGTATATTATCAATACATAAATGACAGCATATGTAAAATGTGCTCAGTCGTGGCTAACAAAACCCACAGCATATTGCCTGGCGTATAAAAAGCCCTCAGAAAAACTGTACTATCTAATTCCCGTAATATATAAAGCAGATGGGACTATGCTTATTTTACAACAAGGAAACATGAGGATCAAATACTTTAGTTCAGTCTTCTGCAGAACCCTAAGATTTCTGGCTTAAATAAAAAGCATACTTCACAAAGTGAATACCAAAATACTGCCTGGATAAGAAAAGCATTCACATTTAAGTTTTTCTTAATTTTCTTATTATGTTTGTTTATTTATTGGGCAGAGACAGTCAGAAATCGAGAGGCAAGGGGGAGAGAGGAGGAGAGAGAGACACCTGCAACCCTGCTCCACCACTGGCAAAGCTTCCTCCCTGCAGGTGGGGGCCAGGGGCTCAAACCTGGGTCCTTGCGCAATGTTAACAATGTTGTCTGCACTCAACCAGATGTGCCACCACTCGGCCCTCGAAAACCATTCACGTTAATGTCAACTAATCAACAATAATATAGTTGAGTAGTATTAAGAATGTGGATTTTAAAGCCAGATTGTCTGGGTTCACCACTACCTATGTATATGTCCTTGGGCAATTTTCAGTTTTCTATTTGCACCTGTTTGCTCATCTAGGAAGATGAAATGTTAATAATACCTACCTCTCAGCACTGTTGAAAGGATTAAATGGGTTAATTTTTTTAATCACTTCATTTCAGCACCTAAAGCATACAGTTATCAAGTTAGTAATAGCATATGTATAAAAAAGCAAAAGAACTATCAAAATGCTTCTACTGGGAGTCGGGCGGTACCACTGTGGGTTAAGCGCACATTGCGCAAAGCGCAAGGCCGGGCTTAAGGATCCCGGTTCGAGCCCCCCGGCTCCCCACCTGCAGGGGAGTCGCTTCACAGGAAGTGAAGCAAATCTGCAGGTGTCTTTCTCTCCCCCTCCTCTCTCCATTTCTCTCTGTCCTATCCAACAATGACGACATCAATAATAATAATAATAACTAAAACAACAAGGGCAACAAAAGGGAAAATAAATAAATATTAAAAATGCTTCTACTTTCTATGGTAAGAACTGTTTCATGGGAGGCAGGCGGTAGCGCTGCAGGTTAAGCGTACATGGCCTGAAGCACACAGACCGGCAGAAGGATCCCGGTTAGAGCCCTAGGCTCCCCACCTGCAGGGGGGTTGCTTCACAAGCAGTGAAACAGGTCTGCAGGCGTCTATCTTCATCTCCCTCTCTGTCTTCCCCTCCCCTCTCAATTTCTCTCTGTCTCTATCCAACAATAAAAAAGAACTGTTTCAAAAGTAATAGTAGCCTTTAGCATGAACAGTACTACTGAGACATGAGACATATGCTAACAAACATTTGTAGAATTATTTGGCGTCAAAGCGTATTTGATAGCAGGACTATTTCTTAACACTAACAGAAAACTTGTGGCTAGGTAGGTGGCAGTGAAAAAAAGCATTAGACTTTGGGCCAGGCGGTGGCACACCTAGTTTAGAGCTCACATTACGGGAGTCGGGCAGTAGCGCAACGGGTTAAGCCCACGTGGCGCCAAGCACAAGGACCAGGACCAGCATAAGGATCCCCACCTGCAGGGCAGTCGCTTCACAGGCAGTGAAGCAGATCTACAGGTATCTTTCTCTCTTCCTCTCTGTCTTCCCCTCCTCTCTCCATTTCTCTCTGTCCTATCCAACAATGACAATATCAATAACAATAATAACTACAACAACAATAAAAAAGGGCAACAAAAGGGAAAATAAATAAGTATTAAAATATTTTTTTAAAAAAAAGAGCTCACATTACAGTGTACAAGGACCCAGGTGCAAGCCTCTGGTCCCCACCTGCAGGGGGAAAGCTTCACAAGTGGTGAAGTAGAGCTACAGGTATCTCTCTTCCTCTCTCTTCTCTATGTCTCTATGTTTCTATCCAATAAATAAATATTTTAAAAATTAAATTAAATTTTAAAAAGCATTAGACTCAAAATGTGATGTCCCAAGTTTGATACCCAGCATGCAAGTTCCTGAGTGATCTGGTCTCACACCCCCATTAAAAAATAAATCTTCAAAAATAAATAATCAAAGTGTCACTTTATTGTGAATAAAACAAGTACACTCTTACCAAAATAATTATCTCCTCCACCCGCTGTACAGCCTTCATCAAGAGTTCTTTAACGTTTATAAAATATGAAACACATCTCATATCACTTCAAAACAAGAATGATTTGTCTATCACTTCTTGATAGAAAATCTTTTCCCCATCTTTCTTCAAAAGTTTTCTGTTTTGAGAAATTCAACTTGGTCCTCAGTCTCATCCAATTTAGGATTTTTTGACTCTATTTACTGCCCCTTTCATTAAAAAAAAAAAGTTATCACTATGAAATCTATAAATTACCCCACTGGGAGGCAGTATATCACCATGTAAAGAATTCATCCATATTTAGGGAGAAACAGAATTAAAAAGGGGGGGAGGTATCCTGCTAACAATTACCAGCTGAATGAACATGACCAAGTCAACCACTCTGAACCACAATAAAGGGAAATGCCAAATACTCTGAAGGGTTGCTAGAAGAAATGAAAAATTAAATGCTGACTATAGGTATGAAACTATACTCCTAAAATTTTGGTATATTGTAAACTAATGTTAAATCAATTTTCAGAAAGCAAGAAAGCCTAGTACAACTTGTGGTGTAGATGTTATAAATTGTAGCCTGAAAAATAAATAAATAAAAATAATAAATAAATAAATAAATAAATAAATAAATAAATTGTAGCCTGTAGATACAAAGTGTGTTTTTTTAGCTACAGAGAGGCAGAGGCAGAGAGAAACAGCACCAAAGCTTCCTTAAATGTGGAAGGGGCTGGACTCAAACCTGGGTGGCCCACATGGCAACGCTGTACAGTAGTATCCGAGTGAGCACAGCTGTACAGTAGTATCCGAGTGAGCGATTTCACCAAACCAATACAGTTTATTATTATTAATATGAAGTCAATTAGGGAAAACTAATTGACTACTCTTCCAACATACAACTCTTGTAATATGATCATTAATAATGCAATAATAGGAGTTGGGAGGAATAAGTAAAGTAAGTCATTTTGATAAATTGATGGCACATGAATTTTGGTGGTGGGTATAATGAGTTTGATACAAATAGGGATATATGGCTGTACTGAAATTTTAAGTTTTATAAACCAATGTTAAATCAGCAAAATTGTATTTAAAATGAAAGGAATGAAAATAAAATGCAGAATAACATAACTTCTATTAAACTATCATCTGAGAATCTGAATAACAAACTACACAATGAAACAAAAATTCAAAAGCTGGTAAAAGCATAATTCCTTAGATAAAGATAGAAACAGAGAGAGGGAAGAAAGAGAACAGCACTCTGATTTATGTGGTGCCAAGGATTGAACCTGGGGCTTCATGCTTCCAAGTCCAAAGCTCTAATTATTGTGCCTCTTCCTGAACTCCTTTTTTTTTTTTTCCTTTTAACTCAGTAAAGAATAAGGCCTTGCACATACATGATACCACTGAGATGCCTCCCTGGCCCAATTTTTATTTTATATTTTTGAGAGAAAAGGAGGATACCATAGAGAAAAAGGAAGCAAGCAGTCTGGGAGGTGGCATAGCGGATAAAGAATTGGATTCTCAAGCATGAGTTCTTGAGTTCAATCCCCAGCAGCACATGTTGTACCAGAGTGATGTTTGGTTCTTTCTCTCTCCTGTCTTTCTCATCAACAAATAAAATCTTGAGAGAGAGAGAGAGAGAGACATCACAGCAAGTTCCACCACCCATGGAGTACCCTTGTTGCTGTCCATGGTGCTCCTATATGATACCAGAGATTGAACCCAGGCCCTCACACATGTGCCCTGGCCCCACTAAAGTTATGAATGTTGACCAATATTATATATTTAAACACTACATAGACGGGAGTCAGGCAGTAGCTCAGCGGGTTAAACGCAGGTGGTGCAAAGTGCAAGGACCGGCTTAAGGATCCCAGTTAAAGCCCTTGGCTCCCCACCTGCAGGGGAGTCACTTGACAAGCTGTGAAGCAGGTCTGCAGGTGTTTCTCTTTCTCTCCCCCTCTGTCTTCCCCTCCTCTCTCCATTTCTCTCTGTCCTATCCAACAATGATGGACAATAATAACTATAACCATAAAACAAGGGCAACAAAAGGAAATAAATAATAAGGGGCCAGGTGGTGGCGCATCTGGTTGAGTGCACATGCTACAAAAGGAAATAAATAAATATTTTTTTTAAATTTTAAGTGTTAAAAAAGTAAACACTAGTCATAGATACACAAATAATTACCTCTCACGCTGGGTTTACTTCTTTTAATATTTATTTATTTATTTCCTTTTTGTTGCCCTTATTGTTTTTATTGTTGTTGTAGTTGTTATTGTTGTTGATGTCGTCGTTGTTGCATAGGACAGAGAGAAATGGAGAGAAGAGGGGAAGACAGAGAGGGGGAGAGAAAGATAGACACCTGCAGACCTGCTTCACCACCTGTGAAGTGACCCCCCTGCATGTGGGGAGCCGGGGCTCAAACTGGGATCCTCACGCCAGTCCTTGCACACCACCTGACTCCGTAGGTTTACTTTTTTCCTGCAATATATCTAGGTAATATCAATCTAACTTCAATGGTTTAGGAACTAATTCCTTACTAAAAGGTTTCTTTTCTAACAAAATCCAATGTTGCACAAATAATCCCTCTGAAAATTCAGTACATTCAGAACACCCAAATATGAATGTAACTATTGAGTATTTCTCAGTGAATAGTAACACTTTATGCATTGATGTTCGATCAAATCTTTAAAAAGTACATATACTCAGAGCTGGAAAAATCCATTTGTCATTGACAAATTTGCTTTTAAAAAACATACCTTCATGCTTACCTGCCAGCCACTGCTTCCACCACACTTACTCAATTTTCCTGCCAGAAATAAAGTCTGAGGAATGTCTTTTGGCCTGAATAAGTGGTGGAAACAGGGAGGGACATATCCCACAGGAAAAATATTATAGCTTTGCTAATATTTCCTACATTTTCTCTACTTTTTAGTGAAGAGAAATTCTCAAAAGTTCATGTTCCAAACTACCTTTAATATTATTTCTTTAAGCCACAAAAAGACCTTTTTAGTAGGAATATATAAAATGTGTTCTTTGTAACAACATTCTACTTGCCATAAAGCTTGCAAATAAGCATTGGGTGAGTATGAGGAAATTCTCCTTGCTGAACTAAGGTAGATGGGGGGGGGGGGGGTTGCACAGAGCAATGGAAGAGGGTATAGTGACTTACACATACCATGTATAGGTGTGAACTTATATCCCTGAAATCTTATAATTTTGTAAAACAGTTAAATCACTAACAAAAAAATAAAAAATAAAAGTCTTTTTTTTTTTGAAAGAAGTTAGAAACCCAAGAAAGAATGCTATCATATATACCCCAGTCCTCAAATGGAAAATACTTCAATTATGTTGACTCGAAATCATTACATATCATAAGAAAAGGAATTAATGAGCTTTAAATACTGAGGAAAAAGGGGACAGGTAGTGGCACACTTGGTTGAGCACACATGTTATAGTGCACAAGGACCTAGGTTCCAGCCCCTGGTCCCCATCTGCTAGGGGAAAGCTTTGTGAGTGGTAAAGGACTGCAGGTGTCTCTTTGTCTCTCGCACTATCTTCCCCTTTCCTTTTGATTAAATAAAGATAATAAAATAATAAAATAAAATATTGAGAAAAAAGACATGCCAGGGCCAGCAGAACAGCTCACCTGGATAGTGGGCCTGTGGGGCCAGGTGTTTGACCCAGGTTCAAGTCCAGTCCACCCAGCACTGGAGGAAGTTTCTGTTGTGGTGTGGTGTGTGTGTACATATGTGTGAGTATATGTGTATGTGTGTGACAAACCCAAGTGACCAAAAGACAAGTATTTCAAAGCTGACATTTCAACAAAGAATCCAAAGTCAAAAGTCAAATACAAGTGTGAATAAACTGAAATTCCTATTTTAGATTATCACAAAATCACTGTATGCAAAGAGCATGCAAGTGGGCGCAGGGTAGATAGCATAATGGTTATGCAAAGAGGCTCTCATGCCTGAGGCTCCAGCATCCCAGGTTCAATCCCCCACACCACTACCATAAGCCAGAACTGAACAGTGTTCTGGTAAAAAAAGAAAAAAAAACATGCAAGTAAGTTTAAACCTTTATTTTTGGTCTCTTACTCTTCAAATTTATTGCTTAAAATGTATTTGGGAACAGGAGAGATAGTATAATGGTTATGCAAAAATATTTTCATGTCTGAGTCTTCTAAGTCCCAAGTTCAAACCACCATAAACCAGAGCTCAGGGCAACTCTCAAATAAAAAAAAAGAATTTAAACTTAGTAATAATCATGATTAAATCAATAAAAAAGTTAATAATGGGGGCAGGACAGTAGTGCAGTAAGTTAAGAGCACATGGTACGAAGCACAAGCACTGGCTTAAGGATCCCAGTTTGAGGCCCTGGCTTCGCAAGCGGTGAAGCAGACCTGCATGTGTCTATCTTTCTCTCCCTCTCTCTGTCTTCCCCTCCTATTTCAATTTCTCTCTGTCCTATCCAACTACAACAGCAGCAATAATAATAATGAGAGCAACAACAAAAAAGTGGGGGGATTTGTAGTGTAGGCACTGAGCCCCAGCAATAACCCTGGAGGCAAAAAAAAAAAGTTTATAGTAAGAATAATAAATGGGCCAGCAAATAGCTCATTTGGTTAGTATACTGCTTTGCATGTTTGTGAACCAAGTTCAAGCCTGACCCCCAATACTTTGGAATAAGTTTCAGTGCTATGGTCTCTCAGTGTCTCTCTTTCTGAAAACCAAACAATGAAGCCCCAGCAAAAAACAAATATTAAAGATTCTATTTTTCTTATTCTGTTATTTTCTTTTATATATATATATATATATAATTTTTATATTTATTTTCCCTTTTGTTGCCCTTGTTTTTTATTGTTGTAGTTGTTACTGATGTCAATCATTGTTGGGACAGAAAGAAATGGAGTGAGATGGGGAAGACAGAGGGGGGAGAGAAAGAGAGACACCTGCAGACCTGCTTCACCGCCTGTGAAGCGACACCCCTGCAGGTAGGGAGCTGGGGGCTCGAACCAGGATCCTTAACATGGTCCTTGCACTTGCGCCAGGTGCGCTTAACCTGCTGTGCTACCATCCCACTCCCTATTCTGTTATTTTCATGTATAGCATCTTCACATTTGTAAATCATCTAAATATTCACTGACTATGTAATTTCAGTTTTTTTTAAAACTAACCCCCCAATTGTTTAGATTTCAAGTACCACAAAATTTGCATCTTGCAATATGACTACAGCCTGGTCTTACCCATGTGCCTGAGGCAATCCAATGAGTTAAATTATGGGGGAGGGGAGAGGCGGTGGTGCTTCTGATTAGGTGTACATATTACAGTGCATAAGGATGCAGGTTCAAGCCCCTGATCACCACCTGAGGGAAAGCTTCATGTGTGGTAGAGTTCCAAGGGTCTCTCTCCCTCTCTATCACACCCTCCCCTCTCAATTTCTGTCTCTATCCAATAACAACTCAAGAAATATTTTAAAAAATGAATTATAGCAAAGATCAATTGGATTGATCAGGAAGGTAGAACTCTGGACTTATGTGCATATGGTCCAGTTTGATTCCTGGCACACCATGTGCCAGAGTGATATCTCTCTCACTTGCTAATAAGTCTTTAAAAAAAAGATTATATTGCATACATTTAACCTGATAGATCCTATAATAAAATGGCAACTTCAGGTGCCAGCTGACCCCCAAAATTTAATAAACTTCTAGTTTTAAGTAAGCATTTAGAACTTTAATAAAAGACACAATGGCAGGGGGAGCATGATAGTTATGAAAAATAGACTTTCGTGTCTCAGGCTCCAAGGTTCCAAGTTCAGTTCCTGGTACCAACATAAGCCAGAGCTGAGCAGTTCTCTGATTAAAAAAAAAAGAAGAAGACAAATATTCCCATAAAGTACTGATTACCTCCTTTACTTTTACACAGAATCACAGTGTAATTTAGAAAGTCATGCACGACCTTTGCATCAAAAAGTAACTGGTTGTCAGCTTAGGAGGTAGTATGGTGGATAGACAAGGCAATGGATCCAAGCATAAATTCCTGAATAAAGTCCCCAGTATCACATTGCTAGAATGCTGCTCTGAAGTAGTGTGTCTCTCTCTGTCTCTTTGTCTCCTTTTACCAGAGCACTAATCAGCTCTGGCTTCAGATGGTATGGGGATAGAACCTGGAACTTTGTAGTCTCAAGCTTGAGTCTCTTTGCATAACCTTTCTGCTATCAACCCCCCTGCCTCTCCCCCTCATGTTAATAAATAATTTAAGTAACTGGTTGCAAGAGAAAACCTTGAACTCTTTTAACTTAGTTTATTAACCACCACCAAAGGCTGACAAAAACATTCAAAGGCTATAGTAATAGTCTTCAATTGTTATTTTTCCCCTAAAGTAATTCAGGACCGTTCTTATTTTTAATACTTAAGCCTGGGGGGGGGAAGACTATCAAAATTGCATTGGTGACTGTTTGACATACAGTAATCCCAATACACTGTTTTTATTATTATTATGTATCTTTTTTTTTTTCCTTTCTTTTACCAGAGCACTATTCAGCTCTGGCTTATAGTGTTGCATTGCATTGGTGACTGTTTGACATACAGTAATCCCAATACATTGTTTTTATTATTTCTATGTAGCTTTTTTCCCCCCTTTCTTTTACCAGAGCACTCCTCAGCTCTAGCTTATAGTGGTGCGGGGGATTAAACCTAGGACTTCAGAGGCTCAGGCATGACAGTCTCTTTGCATAGCCACTATGCTATCTACCCCTGCCCAGTACATTGTTTTTAAAGGGTTCTCTATGCCTTTTGGAGTAATAAGGCCCAAATGACACTGGTCCATGGGATAACTGTCCTCCACAGGAACTTTGATTACCAACTAATATAATAATCAAAACTTCTTGAAACTCATACATCCTACACATAATTCAATAAGGTTATCAACACTTCTGCCCCATTCATGTGCTTTAAATTTTTTAAAAATGTAAAGCATTTTTTATGTGGTTCAGAGGCTACACATGCCTGATGCTGTGCCAGGCCCAGGTTCAATCCCTGGTACTAAATAAAAGCACCAGGGACAGGACCAGTTGAAGTCAGAGAATTGTGGAACAGTTCTTGGTGTTTCTCCTCTCCCTCTCCACCCTAAAAATATAAAGATTGAGTCAGCAGACATACATGCACAAAGCTTGGGCCCACTCCCCAGCACTGCATATAAACAAGCAAGCCAGCCTGGAAACAGCTCAGCAGTTCAGAGTAGAACCTGCATGTCTGAGACCACAGGGTCTAGCCCTGGCACTGGCTTTACAGCAGTAGAGCTGCACTTTGACCTATCTCCCTCCCTCCTCCCCCAAATAGCCAAGTGACTGTACAGGAGATGAAGTAGCAGCTCTGTTGGCAGAGAACATGTTTTTTAAGTGTGAAAGCCTTGAGTTCAACACCTGTTACCACATGAGAGAACAGCAGACAACTGGCACAGTAGAAACTTGGTAAGTGGAATTTTTTTCTCTTCTCTCCCCCCTTTTTTAATTAAATAAAATAAATGAAATAAAAACTAGGCCAGGAAGGTCATTCGACAGAAAAGTGCATGCCTCACATGCATGATGTCCGAAGTTCAGTACCAACACATTAGAGAACACTATTAATTTTTTTTAACTTATTTATTTATTTATTCCCTTTTGTTGCCCTTGTTGTTGTAGTTATTAATGTTATCGTTGTTGTTGGACACTGTATTAATTTTTAATGTGATAAATTCATAAACCCAACCAGCAAAATCACTCGATCTCCTCAGAAACATAGTTCCCCTTTAAGTTTCATGACTACTCTAATGAGCTCATCAAAAAACCAGTGCAATAGCTCACTTGAACAGCGTGCTGCTTCGTTGTCTGCATGTCCCAGGTTCAAGGCTGGCCCCCACTGCAATGAAGGAAGCCTTGATACTGTGGTCCCTTTCACACTGTTTCTATCTATGGGGGGACACCTAAATTAACCTATTTAATGACTTTTCAGCTAGCTTCATAAAAGAGGTGCCAATAAACTCTCCAAAAGCAAACCAGTTGTGTGGGAAACACAAATTTCCTCAACGAAATATTAAAATAACCAGATATGAAAACAAAATTCAGAGTTCCCAGATCATCTATCACTCAACTCCCTCAAAAGAATAAAAGGGAAGGGTGAGGGGGAACCTCAGCTTATAACATAGTAAATACACAATTATAATTGCTGAAATCATTTCTCCAAATATTTGAATTCAGCTCCAGTAATCACTTCTTGGGGGTGGAAGGTACCACAAGTAAAAACAGATTGGGGATATAAAACTTATGAAAATGAAAAAGTAAAACTTTGCTTAGTGCCAAACCAATTCCCTTAATATTCCAGCAGCCTTTCTCAACCAAGGTTCCTCATGTTAACCATGGAGCTCAGAAAAATGAGTGACAATTTCCTAAATCTCCCAGGAATGGTATATATCCAGTATCTTTCTAAATGCATAGAGAAACTAATTCATTACAGACATGGGATGCCCTGGGGCATAATTCTGTTGTAGAACACCAAGGTCTTAGTATTCTTGGAGTACAAAGAGGGAAATATGGATGAAAAAACTCAAAAAGAATTAATAATTTTACAAAATTGCACACCTTCACAATATTGAATTCTCAAACTATATTACAGAATCATTTTAACTTCAGGTAGAATTTTTTTCCCTTTCTAATACCACTTCTCCCAAACCACATAATTATTTCTCTTAGTTGTCTTCTCAGAAGAAATTTTCCATACAAGTCCCATGAAATAGCATATAAGGGTAGACCAGGAGGTGGTGCAGTGGATAAAGTGTTAGAACATCAAGCATAAGGTACTTAGTTTGATTCCCAGCAAGACATGATGCTCTGGCTCTCCCTCTCTTGTTCTCATTAATGAATGAATCTTCTAAAAAAAAAAAAAAGCATGCAATGCTGGGTAGATAGCATTGGTAACACACCAGACTTGCAGGCCTCAAGTGCCAGAGGTCCCAGGTTCAATCGCCAGCACCACCCTATGACCAAGTTGGGCAGTGCTCTGTTCTCTCTATTCTCAGGAAAATAAATCATTAAAAAAAAAAAAAAGTGTGTGGTCTGGGAAGTGGCGCAGTGGTAAAGCTTTGGACTCTCAAGCATGAGGTCCCGAGTTCGATCCCCAGCAGCACATGTGCCAGAGTGTTGTCTGGTTCTTTCTCTCTCCTCCTATCTTTCTCATAAATAAATTTTAAAAAATAGTATACAATTCACATTTACATCTAAGATCTAAGATAATGGTAGAGTCTGGATAATATGAGAAAAACATGTATAGTAAAAGCAGTTATCTCAGTTTTCTTTCTTTTTTTTTAAAACTTAGATGAACCTCAGAGAAGCTGCTTTCCGACAAAACAACATATACCAACTAAAAGTTAATTGGAAATTCTATTGGGCTTTAAAAACATACTGCATCGTGTCTTTTGTCATAGAACCTATATCAATTAAAACATCTTCAAAAAAGAGAAAAATCAAGCTCTCAAAACATGGCAGTAGAGAGTTGGGGACACAGCTTAATAATTACGCAATGATGCCCAGGTTCAAGACCCAGCACCATCATAAACTAGAGCTGAGCAGTGCTCTGGTCTCTGCATCTCTCCCTGTATTTCTCATTAAAAGAAAAGTTTACATATATATACACACACACACATATATTCAAAAGAAAATGGCAGTACAGAGTGATTTAAATCATGGGGGTAAGGGTGCCACACCTTGTTAGGCACATATATTACCAAGCATAAGGACCCAGGTTTGAGCCCCCCACCCCACCCCCACCTGCTAAGAGGACAGCTTCACAAACAGTGAAGTACTGCAGGTGTCTCTCCCTAGCTCCTTCCCTCTCAATTCTCTGTTCAATCATACACACACATACATACATATATATTTTTTCTTAATGGCTACCAGGAGCAATGCATTCATCCTGCAGGCACCGAGCCCCAGCAATAACCCTGGTGGCAATAAAAGAATAAATAAATGAAGTAATTTAAATCACTTTCATGTCCAAAGAAATTGCTGGTTTCAAATTTCTTCCCACCACTGACTAAAGGGGCAAGTTACCTGCCCTCCCTATACTCTGATTTCAGCTCTAAGAGAGGGGTGGGGATAACAGAGTCAACCACTTCTATTTCATGCTATGACCCCATTGGGCCGTGTAGTGTCCCCTTTCACTCTTGGAAATATTCTGATTTTGTGGCCCAAGAGGTGGAACAGTAGCTAGAATAGGACTTGAAAGCACTTGAATCCTTGGCATCACGTGCCTGAATAATGATGCTCTGGTTTGTTTTTGTGCTCTCTCTCTGACTCTATCTCTATCCTGTAAATAAATAAGTAAATAAATAAATAAATCTAAAAATAGAATTCTGGTCTGAACAACAAATCCTATGGTTACCTTACTTCATAAGGTAATTGAGTTTAACCAACTCATTCCACAAAGAAGGTACTATAAGCTATATTTATATTCTATCATGCCAAAGTCTCAGTAGAGGCTATGTTAGATTTACTCACAGGAAAATAATTGTATAAAGTAAAACTTTGCTTAGTACCAAACCCACTCCCTTAATATTCCAACAGCCTTTCTCAGCCCAAGTTCCTCATACTAACCATGGAGCTCAGAAAAACAACTGGTTGATAATTTCCTGAATTTCCCAAGAAAGATACATTAACTAGTATTATTTTAGATACACAGTAAAGAAACTAATTCATTACATACAATGGAAGCCTTTGGGGCATAATTCTATTATCGAACACCACTGTCTTGGCATTCTTGGAGTACAACGAGGGAAATATGGATGAAAAGACTGGATATTGAACAAAGAGTCTGAGTAGGAAATCACCTTTCATCACCTGGGAAAAAAATATTTCCTACAGAATGAAGCTTAAGGAAATGATTAACATAAAACAAAATTTGACTCATGGCAGTGGCTGGGCCATGGTGTACCCAGTTGAGTGCAGATGCTAATTACCATGCTCAAGGACCCAGGATAAAGCCCAGGTACCCACCCACCTGCAAGGGAGAAGCTTCCCCAGTGGTGAAGCAAATGCTGCAGGAGTCTGGTTTCTCCCTATCTCCCACTCCCTTCTTAATTTCTGTCCTATCAAATAAAGAAGGTGGGGTTAGATAGCATAATGGTTATGTAAAGAGACTCTTCCCCCATACCACCATAAACTAGAGCTGAGCAGTGTTATGGTGAAAGAAAAAGAAAGAAAGAAAGAGAGAGAGAGAGAGAGAGAGGAAGGAAGGAAGGAAGGAAGGAAGGAAGGAAGGAAGGAAGGAAGGAAGGAAGGAGAGGGAGGAGAGGGAAGGAGGGAGGGAGGGAGGAAGGAAAAGAGGGGGGAGGGAGGGAGGGGGAGAAAGAAAGAAAGGAAGGAAAGAAGGAAGAAAGGAAGGAAGGAAGAAAGGAAGGAAAAAAGAGGGAGATTGGTTGGTTGGTTGGGGGAAGATAGCATAATGGTTATGTAAAAAGAGTCTCCTGCCCAGGCTCAATCCCTCAATCCCCCACATAACCATAAGCCAGAGCTGTGCAATGCTCTGGTGTTTCTGTGTCTTTCTTTCTCTGCATCTCAAAATAAAATAAAATAAAATAATATAATAAAATAAATTTTAAAGAGAGGGAGGGAGGAAAAGAAGCACCCAAGTCCCAGGTTCAATCACCAAAACCATCAAGCCAGGGCTGAGCAGCTCAGGTTAAAAAAGAAAAAATGATGAACTTGAGGGCTGGCTCAACAGCTCACTTGGACAGTATGCCTTCTTTTACCATGTGCATGACTCAGGGCCACCCATCAGATTGGAGGAGGAAGATTGGGTGCCACGCAGATCTGTCCCACTCTCTCTTGTTCTATCTGAAGAAGTAAGCCTGCAATGGGTGGGGGTGTGTGTGCAAGGACCTACACAAGGATCCTGGTTCAAACCCCCATTCCCCACCTGCAGGGGGAGAGGGGTCTATTCACAAGCAGTGAAGATCTGCAGGTGTCATTCTCCCTCCCTCTCTATCTCCCCCTCCCCTCTCAATTTCTCTCTGTCCTATCCAATAAAACGGAAAAAATGGCCATGGGGCCAGGTGGTAGCACACATGGTTGAACACACCTTACAATGTACAAGGACCCAGGTTCCAGCCCCTGGTCCCCACCTGCAAGGGGAAGGTTTTGCAAGTGGTAAAGCAGCGCTGCAGGTAGGTGTCTCTCTGTCTTTGTCTCTCTCTCCCTCTTTTTTTGTCTCTATCCAATAAATAAATACAAAAAAAAATTTTTAAAAGGCCACCCACCAGGAGCAGTAGATTTGTAGTACAGGCACAGGAGTCCCAGCAATAACCCTGGAGGCAAAAAAAAAAGTAAGGGGGGGCAAGGCAATGACAGGCAAAAAATATATATATATAAAGTGGCCCAGGAGGTGGCAGTGGATAAAGAGCGCACTAGATTCTCAAGCAAAAAGGTGCCAATTGTGCCACACATGCCAGAGTGATGCTCCAGTTTTCTCCCCTCGCTATCCCTCCCAAATAAATCTTTAAAATAAATAAGTAAATCAATGATTTAAAAAAATTAAAAGCAGGCTAGGGAGTTAGCATAATGGATATGCAAAGACTCTCATGCCTGGGGCACCAAAAGTCCCAGAGGTTCAATCCCCTGCAACACCATAAGCCAGAGCTGAACAGTGCTATTGTAAAAATCAATCAATTTATTAAGTAAGTAAAAGCAGCAAGTTGGGAGATAACACAATGGCTAGAGCAGTGGACTCGCATGAGGTCCCAAGTTCACTCCTCAGTATCACAGGTGTGAGAGTGATGCTCTTAGTTCTTTCATGAAAATACATACATACATACATACATACATAGGATGAAAGAGGGAAAGAGAAGGAGGGGGAGGGATTAGTGAAATCTATCAGAGGATGACACCAAAAAGTATAAACTTGAGCAGGGGTAGATAGCATAACAGTTATGCAAAGAGACTCTCATGCCTAGGCTCCAAAGTCCCAGGTTCAATCCCCCAAACCAACTTAAGCCAGATCTGAGCAGTGCTCTGATTAAAAAAAAAAAAAAAAAAAGTATAAACTTCAACATGTCATCCCACATGTATCTATACAATAAGCATACTCTGAAAGCTCCTACTTATTTCAGTTATTGATATAAACGTAATTTAGCAGCCCAGGATATGGTACAGTGGATAAGGTGTTGGACTCTCAAGCATGAGGTCCAGAGTTTGATCCCAGCATCATCACTAGCTCTAGTGATGCTCTAGTTCTCGCTCCCTCTCATTAGTAAATACATTTTTCAAAAGATATGTAAGTGCAACTTAGACTTTTCATTAGGCAGCAACTCAGCTACCCCGGTGTAAAAAAAAAAAAAAAATCTCCATTTACCCTGCATTATACACAGGGGAAAAAATCTTCCTTTTGTAAAATTAAAATGGTGGTGTGTGCTTAACCAGGTACACTACTGCCCTGGCCCCGTAAAATTAAAATGGTACATGACTTTTCTGGTGATAATCCATGACCTAAACCAGTTAAGGGAACTGAGCATAACAAAAAAAGCACAAAAAGTTTTGAGCCAGAAATAATTTGGGTGTAAATTCAAGTTGTAAAGGACTGTCATGTGTGACTTGGGACAAGTAACTTATTCTTTAAGTACTTCAGATTCTTCATCTATAAAATGATAAGCATATATCTTGCAGGAAAGTTGAAGCAGTACACACTGAAACACACTGTATGGGGGGGTAGATAGCATAATGGTTATGCAAACAGACTCTCATGCCTGAGGCTCCAAAGCCTCAACCTCAGAATTGGCACTTGAAAAAAAAAAAAAAAACACCCAGGTTCAATCCTGGCACCAAAGCTGAGCAGTGCTCTGGTGTATTTAAAAAAAGACAGGGAGACTTTCACGCTGACTGTTAGCATGATCCCAGGTTTAACCCCCACACACACACCATAAGCCAGAGCTGAGCAGTGCTCTGGTTAAAAAAAGAAAAGAAACACACTGTATAGTTATTGGCATTCAAAAGATACTCCAACGGCAACCAAATTAAGTAGATCTCAGAATTCAACAAGTTAGGTCAAATGCTATCCACATAAGTAAAATGTAAATAGGACTTGAGTTTTGCCTCCTGTAACATTCTTCTACAAAGTTTAAACTAATTATATATATATATATATATGGGAGCGAGAGAGAGAGAGAGAGAGAGAGAGAGAGAGAGAGAGCGCACTGTTCAGCTCTAGCTTACTGTGGTGCAGGGAATTGAACTTGGGACTTTGGAGCCACAGGCAGGAGAGTCCCTTTGCATAACCATCCCCAAACAGTTTGTTTTACAAAGGACTTCTGCCTGAGTTACAGTCAGTTATTCTGAGTTTATGTCTCTCCAGAATGTCTCAAAGTCTAGCTTCCAATTAAAATAATAATGAAAGAACAGAGGGACAGAGGGCAGTCTATGACTTTCTCCACCTTCCCCTTCCTTGGAGGAAATGGGGAACTTAAGACAATTTCAATAATCGCATTCACCCCACAGGAAGGTGGTTCAGTGGGTAGACAGAACTCATGCTTTGCATACATGAGGTCAAGGCTCGATCATGGGTGTACCTGTCTGTGTATCTCCCTCATAAAAAATAATTTTAGAAGAATCTCTTGACTAGATTAGCCACTAGCAAAAGCTTGTCTTCTCATTAGTATTAATGCAAGCATACATTAAAACTCCAATAGATTACCACAGCTGCATAAAAGATGAAGATTAAAGTACACATAGAAAAAAAGTTCAAAAAAAATCAAGGGCTGGGGAGACAACACAATGGTTATACAAATTACTTTCAAGCCTGAGGTTCTGAGGTCCCAGGTTCAATTCCCAGCACCACCATAAGCCAGAACTGAGCAGTGCTCTGGTCTCTCATCTTTCTCTGTTATCTCTCTCCCATCAAAATAAAATATTTATTATATTTCTAAAAAGAAAGAAAATTTTGGTAAAGTGAAATGCAAAAGCAGGCGACCAGAAACTAGTGGGGAGGGGAAATCAAGCTGAAATTTTGCTTTCCTAGGAATCTTGGCCAAACAGAAGGCGCAGTGGTAACAACCATTCATAATAGCAAAAGAAACGGAAAAATTATTATACAGATTAAAAGTCCTATAGACTGGCAAAATAGCTCACTTACAGGTTCAAGCTTCACAAATGGTGAAAGAGTACTGGTGTGTCTCTCTGTCTCTCCCCTCCTCTCTTAATTTGTCTCTACCCAATAACAAAGAAATTAAAGTTTCTTTTAAAAGAAAACTGCAAAAGTAAAATGTAAACTTTAAAAATAGCCTGTGTCTTTAAAGTTCCTTCTTGACTCTCTAACATGTTAGCATATAATGATCCAAGCTAACCATACTAACCCTTTCCTTTGCTATGCTCTCCCAACTCCAAAATGCAAAATAGTGGCCTAGTATTTTAGAACTTTACAGTAAACTGTGAAGTTTAACTACTGAATAACCTAAATTATCTCAAAGTGCTAAGCAAGCACAGGCTTTTCAAATGATACAAAAAAAAGCCGCAATATTAAAATGTTCAATGTTATCCAGTTGAGACTGAAGTAAGCTTACTGCATCAAAAACTAAAAGCTTTCATCTATTATAAAGAACCCAAAGTAAAAAAATTTGTACTCACTGTTTACTCCTCCTGCCGCCCACCCCCCGCCGCCGCAATCAGGAAGAATATTAAATATCATTAAATATCGTGGTCCGGGAGGTGATGAAGCTTTGGACTCTCAAGCATGAGGTCCTGAGTTCAATCCTCGGCAGCACATGTGCCAGAGTAATGTCTGATTCTTTCTCTCTCCTATCTTCCTCATTAATAAATAAAATCTTTAAAAAAAAAAATAAAAAAAGAATAAACAGACCAAGGCCCATTTCACATCTAACCCTATATTCTCAAAGGACAGAGCTGAGCCTGAGCCTGCCACCCACCCTACCCCAACCCACTTTAATTCAGATTCTCAGATAGAGTAAAAATAAAATTAAATAAAATAAAGGAATGTAGAAAAAAGTTTAAGAAATGTGCAACTTATCAACAATTTCATTAAAATCTTCTTTGGGAGTTTGTACTTAAAAAGTCCTAACAAAACAGACTTCAAAGTTACCAAACTCCTAATTTGTTGGTTTAATAGTTTAGCTGTTGCCTTGCCACAATAAAATAAATCTGAAACCACAGTCCTCATCATCTACTTAAGAGTTATTTGCATACAAATAAGAATTCAAAATATGCAATCTGCCTCCTTAACCTCCCTCTAAAGTTAAAAATACTGAATAAGAAATATAGAAACAGACCAAAACTAACAGTTATGAAATGTCGGTTCTCAGGTTGGAGTGGAATTTTGCTTTGATAATTATGGAACATAAAACATAAAAATTAAATATCCAGTAGTTTGGATTCCCTTTAGAAGGCTTGGACTCCCTTTAGAAGAACTCTGACATATAGTAAAAAACACATTTCACAGGGAGGGGGAACCGGACACTATGCAACACAAAACTGAAGAAAATAAGGCACTTTAAGAATTTAGAAATAATTCACACAAATACAGTAATTAAGGAAACCACAGGTTTTTAGCTACAATGTACATTTTACTGCTATGGGTAAGAGGACAGACCATTTCTTAATAAAAGCATCAAAATACTTTACATATCAACTTTTAACTAGTTACAGCACCAAATGATTAAGGGCAGAATTTAACTGACTTTAAACAAACATTTATTTTCATATCAGCTAGAAGAAGGAAAAAAAAAATCACCCCTTCCCCACAGCAAGTCTCTGAAACCTTAGAATACCAGTTTAGGGATTTTCTCCACAGTGGAAAAGAATGGCTAATAAGTTCATTTCCCATTCAATTCATTAAAAACCAAAAAAAAAAAAAAAAAAAACTGAGACTCCTACCTCGATCTTCCTACAAGGAAGGCTCCCTAGGGCACCGGAATCCCTTCCACTGTCACTTATTCCAACTGCCAAAGCCCCTCCTATTAATAGTAAATCCTTTTCATACTGACTCACTCTAACTCCAACTTAATGAAATAGACACCAAGTAGAAATCACAAAATCTGCAAATAGAACCTTATTTTCAAAGGACTGAAAAAAGAAAGTAAAAGTAGACAGCACATTCAAACTAAGTTACAAACATCCGAAGTTCAACAATTCATCAGCCTTTACGTTGCATAACTTATTCTGGGTTGGTTTAAATAAATCCGATCATACACACTGTGTAATTACTGACTTCTTATACACAAGAACAAGTCTTGCAAGCAAATAATTGGCATGTAAATATAAAGTGAAGTTACTACACCAAAACTGCAGAACATTTAAGGTTTTTTTTCTTAAAAATATTTTATCTTGAATCATGGAAATTTTCAAGCTCACAAAAAAAGATGATAGTACAATGAGCTCTCCTGTACTCACCCAATTACAATCAACTCAAGGCCACTTTTGTTTCATCTCTATCTCCCACCACTCCCTCCCCCCTTATTATCTTTTGAGAAGAATTAAGGAGACACTGTGCTCAGTAAGAACACAGAAGAAATCCAAAGATAACAAAAGTACCAAAGCCTAGCAAGAAGAATACAACAATGTAACTACAAGTTACCCCACACAACTCCCACTGAGTAGCAAATCTCTTTTAGCATTTCGGTCAAAAACAAAGAAATGGTCATAGTTAAGTATTTTAATTATGTCCATATAAAATCCAAAGGATGCATTTTAAATCACATCGAAAATAACTCATAAGAACATGTGCTGAAAATGAACTTAAGCATCTGCAATTAGTTGGCATTCACACAGCACCTCAGCTCGAAACGAAATAACCAAGAGTATTTAACATAATGTATCATAAAATCACAACTCAACCACTTGAAAAAACCGCTAAACACTTATGCCTTAACTGGTCCTTCTGATCCCTAATTACAGATTGATAATCAACGTCGAAAGAAAACCAGGCATTTTAATGTAAGTGGTCTAAAATGTTCAAAATTAACCCCACCGTTCACTGAAAAAAAAAATACATATATATGTATAAAAGCAAGTCTAAAGTACCTGATTGCCTGTCATTAAGCAGAAAGTATTCCACTTTCCGGGGCTGGTCTTTTCTTTTTTTTCTTTCCTTTTTTTTTTTTATAAGTTCACATATACCCTTAAACGCAACGCGCTAGGCTACAGACAGAATTAGGAGACCGCCTCCTGCTTTAGCTCCTAACCAATGCGCAGAGAGAGAAGGTTGGCAGGAAAGTGCTGCGAGGACAGTAACAAACACCAGCAGCTCCCGAGCAGGCCCAGCTAGAGCCAGGAATGACGCACTTCGGTAACCCGACTCTTTCTGCCCCCAACCCCCGCCCCCAGCAGCGGTGCTGACACCGCCAACAGCCCGGAGTAGGGAGGGGAAAAAAAAAAAAGACAACAGAAAAAAAAAAGATAGAAAAAAGAAAAAAAGAAGAAGAAGAAGAAGGAAAAAAGACAAGAGGTTGGACCGCACCGGGTTTCATCAAGAAACCTTGCTTATTCCTCTTTCGACACTAACCATTAGGACTAAACAGGAAAAGAAGCTTCGTGCTTAAGCAAGTCCCATCATGGTGGTTTAAGAGTCACTAAATTAAGCTGATAATGAGACCAATCCACAGAGACAAATACAGGGTGTGGCTGCCGTGAAATACGGCGGTCCGTGGGAGAAAAGGGGTTTGGAATTTACACTTCGCGGTGAGGGGAAGATGGGGGGGGGTGGCCCGCGCATTTTAAGCAACCATAGCAAACCAACACCAGCTTCTCTTTTGCTGAAGGCTAATCCTCCAGACCAAAAGTTTCCAGCAGATCCACCACATACACTGTAAATAACCATTTAATCAGACATCGAGACCCTCAATTTAAAAACTACTTCCAACAGCGGGGGGGGGGTGGGAGGAATGGCAGGCAACAGCATATAAAACATTTCTAGGCCACGGAGAATAAAGTCTCACAAACCGGATGAAACTACGAGTGCAATATTAAAAATTAAAGCTGAACACTGCAGCACGAATGCGGGGGGATCACACGATGAAAACCCATTACTGTTCGGGGTTAAAAAATAAATAAATAAATAAATAAATAAATGACATAGACACCAAAGGGGAGCGGAAAGTAAACGTCGAAAGTGCAGCAGCTTAGTAACAACAACAAAAAGATAATAATAAAGGCAAAACAAGATATCCTCGAGGAGGGAGGGGGGGTAGGATCAAGGCAGAAACCAACAATACGTCTAACAAATGTAGGCCAGAAGAAAATGGGAACGGGTCTCAAAGTTTTGCGGAACTACTTGATGCTGTTGCCCACATCTTCTCTCTCCCAAGGCCCATCCGACCCCTTCCTGTCCTAAAAATCGCCGTCCATAGATCCCCGGTTGCGTGAGGGAAAAGAAAAGTCAAAGCGAAGCAAGAATAAAAGTGTGGGGGGGATCAGAGGTTGCCTACCTGGGGCAAGGATCAGCTCAGTTCCGTGCCTTGAGAAAGACAGTGCGGATGGGGGGTGGAAACGAAAAGCAGCACGAAAACTAAAACAAAAGTGGCGCCAAAACCCCCCAACAAACAGCCTTCACTCCCGCCCTTCCCCCCCCTTCCTCCCTGCCTGCCAGGCTGGGCCCCCTCCGGAGCCAAGGCTGCACGCGGGGGCCCACGCCGCCGGACCCCCGCCGATTTCGAAAATTGTTGCCTGGTGAAAACTGACCGAAGTCGGGCCTCGGAAGGGATGGCGAGATCGATGCCAATTGCTTTCCAGAGCAGTTTCCCCACCACGCGCTGGAGATGATGGGGCGGGGGAGAAGCCGAGGGGCCCGTCACATGAATGTTGTTCCCTCTCTAGGAAGGGAGGAAGAGAGAGAGGGAGGGAGAGCAGGGAGGGAGGGAGGGAAGGAAGGAGGGGAAGGCAGAAGGGAGGGGGCACGAGGGAGGGGTGTGATCAGAGTAGATTTTCCCTCGCCTCCCTCGGTCCGAGGCCCAAATATACACAACTGAGCCTCGGCCTCCCCTCCCCCCCCCCACCCGGGTTCCCAGCACCACCATTTTGCTCTCTTCCTTCCACCACGATACCGCGCTCGCCCCACACACACACACCCCGACCGCGGCCTCCAGGGCCTGCCTCCCCACCACCACAACCCCAGCCCCGACTACGGCTCGCACCCCACCCCACCTCCAGTTTGGGCCCCCCTAGGCTTAAGAGCCTGCCGGAGAAAAGGCACCGAAATCTAATACTACACAGAGAAGCACAGCCTCCATCTTGCGCTGCTCCGCGTTCTCCATTTTGGGCCACCCATGGGGGGGGGGGGGGTCCTCCGTGGAAGCCCCGAGGGAGAGTTGGGCGAGGGGAGGCAGAGAAAAATCTTCAGGAGGGTAGTGGCAAAGAAGCGTCCTGCGGTAGAAAGCCACTCTAGGAGTAGGAGGTAGGGAGCGAGGGGGGCTGGAAGTTCCTGGGTAGTGTTGAGGTGGCGACTTGGGGGGCTGGGGAGAAAGGGGTGGGTGAAAGAAGGGTTGGGGGTGACGCGGGGATGGGGAGGATTCCCCCCCCCCCCGCTCCAGTGCTGCCCCTGTTGGGGGGGCAGAAGGAAGAGCGGAAATTCAATGGCAGGAGAGCGCCCGATCTCTTTCACTCTCAACTCCTCTGCGCGCCCTATTTCGGCCGCACGCACCTCGCCGGTGGGCCCCGCGCCCTCCGGATGCCCCTCCAAACTTCTAGAAGCTTCGCCTCCGCCATTTTATAACTTACCTCCCCCCTCAGCGTACAGAGGCAGCAACGAGACTGTCCGCCTCCCTCACTCCTCCTTCCTGCTTTCTCAGGCCGGGGGCTTCTTCACCCCTGGGCTGGTACCAGATTATTTTTCCCCTTCCTCTTCTTAACACCCTCGAATTCTACTCTGTGACGGAAGCTCCCGCGGTTCTAGAACGGTGGGGGGGTTTTGAAAGTGGCGGTCGGATCCGGCGGGTTTTTTTTTTCTTTTTTCTTTTTTTTTTTTCTTTCTTTTTTTTTTTTTTTTTTTTTTTGGTAGCGCTTCGGGATTGTTTGGAGTGTTCGCTCTTCGGCGACTTGGAGGCGAATGGAACGCGCAGGCGCCATCTGTCGGCCACAAACCCGCGGCCGGCTCCCGTTGGGAAGGAGCGGCATCTAGCGGCCGAGAGCTGCCACTGCAGAGGCCTGGCTCCCAGCCCTCCCACCCAACGTCCTCCTCCCAGTCACCGACCAATCGCGGCCAAGTGCCTCCCGGGTTCAGCGTCCCGGACGCCGCCTCCAAACGAGGCGCCCGCAGGGGCGCGCCACCGAGTGGGGTAAACAAGGTGCCGTGCCCGCGCTTGACTTACTCATTCGTTGGGTAGCGCTTCCGCCGCGTACCCCGCCGGGCCGCGTTTGCTCTTTCTTTATTGGGGCCCAGGAGGGGGCAGCCGAGGGAAGGGCGGTAGAAATGTCCGGCGGTGCCGCGGGGTCGTGGGAAATCGGGAACTGGACTGACTCGAGAGTCGCCCCCGGAGCCCAGTGCAGCCCGAAGTGGCAGCGCGGTCGGGCTTTACCCTCCCACGTCTCCTCCCCTGACACGCCCCAGCGAAGTGCCCTCGCCCCCGGGCTCCCGGACCCCCGCCTCCCCGCGGCCCCTGACTCCTGCCCACCCCAACAACTCCTACAACTCTGGCACCTGATCTCAAGTGTTTGAAAGGCTTCCTTTCATTTGCTTTGCCTTTTTTTTTTTTTTTTTTTTTGTTCCGGGTTTGGAGAGGAAAGCGAGCTAATTTCTCTACCAGGAAGACCTGGCACTGGAGAGAAAGATTTTTTTTTCCCCTCTTATAACCCACTATGTCTGGCTCACAGAGCAACGTGGTGTCTACAGGGTCAAGGGAACTAGGCTACTGGGCTAGGCTGAGCGCTCCACCGGGTTGTTCTGGACTCGGGTTCAAGGTGGAAGGGAGGAAGGAAGGGGTCAGGACAGAGCGAAGTAGAGGAAAAATAGAAATTTCGGCAAAAGGAGTAAAGTGGGGGACGCGCTAGGTCTCCCCGCCACCTCCCCCGCATGGCCTGTCTTCCTGCAACGTGGGCGGGGGCGACCTCGCGACTTTAAGAATTTATTTAGGTTCCTTCTCTCCCTGCTCCCCCTAGACATTTGAAGTGCGAAAAGACCTTTTTCTCTGCTTGGGCCCCAGATAACTCTCGCCTTTATCACCCAGATAATACGCCCCCCCTTGTTTTGAATCCAGCGATAGAACTTTTCACCTGGGAGAGCAGAACTCTGGGAGGGCCTGACCCTCCGAAGCTCCGCTTTTCCTAGGACAGGAAGAAGTGACCTATTACAGTGTCTCCATTTCTGTTAACAGAAATTCCCAGATTCACAAATTCCCAGATTGTGTACAATAAGGGCTCTTTATTTCTGTTTCTTTACTTAGATTTTCTGTGGAACTACTAAGGTCCTGAGTTCAATCCCCAGCAGCACATGTATCAGAGTGATGTCTGGTTCTTTCTCTCCTAGCTTTCTCATAAATAAATAAATAAATAAATAAATAAAAAATAAATAAAACTACTTCTCAATGAGAAGGAAAGGAATTAGTGTTTGTCACAAGGACACATTTTCAAGTGAGAATAATTCAAGCCGCATGCACATCGTGTTGCTTTTACTCCCTGTGAACTTCTAGATCATTCCTAATGCAATAGAATTGTTTTCAGTCTTTAAATTATGTTTCTTCCATGACTGTCTGACTTTCATTCTGTGAGTACTACTGTGTACTGAGTACTAACTGCTTTTTTTTCTGAGACGTTAAAAAAAATGAGGTCTTTATTCAACTGAACAGTAAAAAAGTAACAGAAGCATTTATCAATAACGAGAATTTTTTGTTTTACTTACCTCTACAGCTTTGGGAGAGGAACACTATTCAAAATACATTTACATTTCTTTCATAGACCATCTTTGGTACAATGGTATACAAGTTTTAATACATTCAAGGTACAGAATGATACAGCTGGAACATTAAGGAGTAGTGGAAATTTACAGTTACATAAGTTGATGCAAAATTCCACTTAAAGTAATAGAAAAGTTGGGCTCTGTACCAAATCATTTTACATAAATTATGTTCAATTGTGCCAATTTAATATCAATTGATACCAAATTGTTTCCTGTTTTAATATTAGCTGATTTCTAGTCCTAGCAGCACACTTAGAGTATGGTGCATATTTTGGGGTGTGTGGGGGTTATCTCTTTTTAAGTTTTTGCCATTTATTATTATTATTATTATTACCAGAGCACTGCTCAGCTCTGGCTTATGGTGGTACAGGGAATTAAAACTGTGACTTTGGAGCCTCAGGCATGAGAATCTCTTTGTATAACCATTATGCTAACGACCCCACCAACCCATCTTTCTTTTTCTTTCTTTCTTGATTATGTAGAAACAGACTTTACACAATTTCTTTCTTTCTTTTTTTTTTTTTTTTTTACCAGAGCACTGCTCAGCTCTGGTTTATGGTGGTGCAGGGGATTGAACCTGGGACTTCAGAGCCTCAGGCATGGAAGTCTGTTTGCATAACCATTATGCTATCTACCCCTGCCCAACTTTACACAATTTCATACTTCAAAAAAATCGCAGCTTGCTTTCGTTTTGAGAAAAAAATATGTGGTCTGTGTAATGTCATGAGTGACTGTTATAGCAAATTTATGATACTAGCAAAGGATGTTCCAGAGTCACACCTTTTGGGCTCATCCAAAAAGATATTTGTTGAACCTTGGATATGTTCAGATCGCAGTGCCATGCATTCCACTCCTATCCAAAGAAATGTGTTTATTTCGGGAGTCGGGCGGTATAGCACAGTGGGTTAAGCGCTGGTGGTGCAAAGCGCAAGGACCAACATAAGGATCCTGGTTGGAGCCCCTGGCTTCCCACCTGCACAAGCTGTGAAGCAGGTCTGCAGGTATCTTTCTCTCCCCCTCTCCGTCTTCCCCTCCTCTCTCCATTTCTCTCTGTCCTGTCCAACAGCAATGACATCAATAATAACTACAACAATAAAACCACAAGGGCAACAAAAGGGAATAAATAAATAATTTTTAATGAGTTTATTTCATAGACTGGTTAAAGCCCAGAGTGCACTACTCTTAGGAATTCAGGACAAAGTTTAAAATGCCACTAAATAAAATATTTAACTGATGTAATACAAACTTTAATCTTAGTTATTTGTGGCATGTCCTTCATAAGATGACGTTGCAGCAGCTAAAGCTTTTGGTACCTGATAAGAAATACTTAAAAGAAAAGTTACATAGTTAGAGCTTGTGTACTTTTTGTTTCTTAACCAGAGCACTGCTCAGCTCTGGCTTACCCTGATACCTGGGATCTTGGAGCCTCCAGCATGAAAGTCTTTTGCAATAACCATTAGTCTTATCTTCCCAGCCAGCCCTTAGGACTTGTGAACTTGTGTAAGGGACGGTATAATTTTTATTTTATTTTATTTTATTTTATTAAGACAAGAGGTAGGAGAGAAAGAGAATCCCTCTGATATATGTGTTGCTGGAGATTGAACTTGGGACTTCATGCTTGAGAGTCCAGCATTTTATCCACCACCTCCTAGATCACCAATAAATATACTTTTGGATTCTTGGTACTAATGCATTCCCCAAAACATAGCAGAGAAAAACTGAATAAAGCTTCCCATAGTGCTTTTTGCTCTAAACTTTTGGGAATGGAGCAAACCTGATTATAAATTTCCAGTCTTCCCCCTTTAGACAGGGTGCATACATCTATATACTTTGTGTTTTTTTCTTGGCTTTCATATGTGTGTGTGTGTGTGTGTGTGTGTGTACATTATATATATATCAATTGTTTTTATTGCCAACTGGGTCATCACTGGGGTGTGGTGCCTGCATACAAATCCTCTGCTCCTCCTGGTGGCCATCTTAATTTTTTTTCTTATTTATTTGATAGGACACATAGAAATTGAGAATGAACAGGAAAATAGGGTGAAAGACGCCTGCAACACTTGATACACTGCTTCTGAAGGTTCTCCCCTGCAGGTGGAGACCTGGGGCTTCAACCCTTGTCCTTGCCCACGGTAATGTGTGTTCTCAACCAGGTATGCCAAGTCCTGTACTTTTCTTTTTGTAATCTGAGCATGCTGAACTCTGGTTTATGGTGCTGCAGGGCATTGAACCTGGGGCCACAAGAGCCTCAGACAAGAAAGTCTTTTGCATACCCACTATGCCATCGACCCATCCTGTGTTTTGCATTTTCTAACACTATTCTAAAGGTGTTCTAAAGTTCAGAAGTCTAGAAGTGAATGAAATTGAGTCCACAGAAATTTAAAATTATATAGGGTGGGGGTACATAGCATAATGGTTATACAAAGAGACTCTCTTGCCTGAGGCTCCAAAGTCCCAGGTTCAATCCCCCACACCACCAGAGCTCAGCCAGAGCTGAGTAGTGCTCTGGTTAAAAAAAAAAAAAAGAAATTTAAAATTATGTGTATCAAAATATGACAAATACTGTTCTGTAGTTTAAAGACAGTAGTGTGTTCATTGGGGAAATGATGGATGGATAGATAAGATAGCTATGGAAGTGATTATATAAGTTGAAATAAGTTGAGGTAAAGAGTTACTGAATGTTTTCCCCTCATATGTGGAGTGAAGATAACTAAAAAAAAACTACAAGAAGAAAAAAAGTAGCCAGTAAATAGGCTGTTTTTAAAGTCACCAAACTGGCTGTATGTTCTGACTATGGGTTATGGTGACTATATGGGGAGGCACGGGATTCCTGGTGGGTGAGGTGAGGTACATATTGCACACAAACATTTATGAGTGTGAAATTATACCCCTAAAACCTTAGGATTTTGTGAACCACTAATAATAAAAAATTACCCCCAAACACTGGAGAAACAACATAATGGTTATGCAAAACATCTTTCATGCTCCAGGCTCTGAGCTCCTAGGTTCGATTCCCAGCACCACCTAAGCCTGAGTGTTCTGGTGCAAAAATTAACTGTGAGAAAATATTTGAGGGGCAGGGTGGTGGTGCACCTGGTTGAGTACACATGCTAACAATGTGCAAGGACCCAGGTTCCAGCCCCCAGTCCCCACCTTCAGGGGGAAAGCTTTGCAAGTGATGAAGCAGTGCTGCAGGTGTCTCTCTTTCTCCCTCTCTATCTCCCCTTACTCTCTTGATTTCTAGCAGTCTCTATCCAGTAAATAAAGATAATACAAAAGCTTTAAAGTACACGTGGCGCGAAGCACAAGGATCCTGGTTGGAGCCTCCAGCTCCCCACCTGCAGAGGAGTCGCTTCACAGGCGTTGAAACAGGTCTGCAGGTGTCTATCTTTCTCTCCTCTGTCCTCCCGTCCTCTCTCCATTTCTCTCTGTCCTAACAATGACGACATCAATAACAACAATAATAATAACTACAACAACAATAAAAAAAACAAGGGCAACAAAAGGGAAAATAAGTGAATAAATATAAAAATTTTTTTTAAAATAAGGGAGTCGGGCGTTAGTGCAGCAGGTTAAGCACGGGTCTACTAAAAAATAATAATACTCCTATAGAGAAAATGGACAAAGGATTGAAAAAAATAAACTTATCAGAGAGATGAAGATGCCTTAACAAATGTACAAACCAGTACCCAATATCATTCATCATTAAGAAATGCAAATTAAAGGGTGGGGTAGATGGGCGGGAGTAGATAGCATAATAACTCTCATGCCTGAGGCTCTAAAGTCCCAGGTTCAATCTCCTGCATTGTAAGCCAGAACTGAGCAGTACTCTGGTAAAATTTTTTTTTAAATAACAAAAATTAAAAGTGTGGGATAAAGTGGTCCGGGAGGTGGCGCAGTGATAAAGCTTTGGACTCTCAAGCATGAGGTCCCTAGTTCGATCCCTGGCAGCACATGTGCCAGAGTGATGTTTGGTTCTTTCTCTCTCCTCCTGTCTTCCTCATAAATAAATAAATAAAATCTTTTTTTAAAAAGTGGGGTAGATAGAATAATAGTTATGCAAATAGATTCACTATCATACCTGAGGCTCCAAATTCCCAGATTCAAGCCCCCACACTACCAAAAACCAGAGTTGAGCCATGAGAAAAAGAAATGCAAATTAAGTACCACTCTACCAGTTTGTAAGACAATTTTTGGGTAATACTCAGTATTGAAGAACTAAAAATTCTCATATATGCAGGAGTGTAAATTGACAAACTTTTTGGAAAGCAAGCTAGGGAGACAACATAATGGCTCTGGCAAAAGACTCTCATGCCCGAGACTCTGAGTTTGCAGGTTCAGTGTTCAGTACATCACCATTAGCCAGAACTGATCAGTTCTCTGGTCTCTCTGTGTGTCTCTTTCTCATTTAAATAAATAAAATATATTTTATGTATAAGATTTGAAAAGCATTTTATAATTTATACAATACAAAATTAAACTAGTATTTTCATTTCTAGGACTCTTCCCCAGTCCTTGGGTATTTTTTTTCTTTTTTTGTCTCTAGAGTTATTGGTGGAGTTAAGTGCTAGCACTAGGGAGCCACTGCTCCTGGAGTCCTTTTTTTCTTTTTTTTTTCTTTGTCTTCTATTTTATTCGATAGGATAGAGAAAAATTGAGAAGGGACAATAGTTAGGGAAAGAAAGAGACCTGTAGATTAGCCTCATGGCTCCTGAAGCATCTCTGCTGAAGGTGGGGAATGGGGGCTCGAACCAGAGTCCTTGCTCAGGTCCTACTGCATAGTGCTACTATAGGTGCTTAACCAGAGAGCCACTGTCCGACCCCCAGTAATTTCCTTCCTTTCTTTTTAATTTTATTAAAAAGATTGAACCGGAAACTTTGAAGTCTCAGGCGTAAAAGTATCTTTGCATAACCGTTAGCCTATCTCTCCCCACCCAAATGTCTTTTCTGTAATCATTATTCAGTCTCCCCAGCCCTTTAGAGTTAATTTCCTTGTAATCAGCCAAACTAGGAAACAATCCAAAAGTCTTTCAAATAGTGATTGGTTAAACTGTGGCACATTTATACAACAGGGATACTAGCAACAAAAAATAACTGTAAAGAATGGTGAATATTGGGGGGAGGGGTAGATAGCATAATGGTTATGCAAAGAGACCCTCATGCCTGAGGCTCCGAAGTCCCAGGTTCAATCCCCACACTACCATAAACCAGAACTGAGTAGTGCTCTGATTTAAAAAGAAAAAAAGAATCCTACCCACTTAAAAAAAAAAGGTGAATATTATATTCAGCAACTTGGATGAGCCTCAAGGGCATTATATTTAGGGAGAAGAGCCAAACAAATCAGTAGTTGCCAACCCAAAGGATTAAAGGAAGTGTGTGACTCTTCAAAGGGCTAATGGGACAGTTCGTAGCTATAGAATTACAGCATAACTTGGTCAGAGTGAAGTTGACTTAAATCTACACATGTGGGCTATGAAGATAGCATAATGGTTATTCAAAAGAACTCGAATGCCTTAGGCACCAAAGGTCTCAAATTCAATCCCTAGAGCCACCATAAACTAGAGCTGAGCAGTGCTCTGGTAAAATAAATGAATAAAAATAAGCCTACATGTGATAAAATCTCATGGAACTATAAGCATGTATTCACATACACATAACTACATATGAAAACTAAAACCCAAATAAGGTTTGAGCTTAAGTTACTAGTAATGTACCAATGTTAATTCCCTAAGTTGAACCAAATAGTATGGTTATTTATATAAGCTATCACAATGGGAAAAACTGTGACAGGTACATGACAATTCTCTTATTTTTACACCTGCTTGTGAGTCCTATGCCATTTCAAAATGTAAAATTGTAATAAAAATAATACTGGTAATAAAGAATTTTCTGGTTAATAGAATGTAAGTTAGTGAATTGAAATTCTAATTTCCAAGTCAACCTTTTGTGGACTTGGATATAATGACTTGATTCCTAGATCTAAATGATTAAGGACCTGATGCTTCACTAGTTAGGGGTAGATCATGACCTGTGACAACAACAGCAAATAAATACACTGCTGACCCCGGTCTAAAGCAAATACTTATGGCCAGCAGAACAACTCACTTTGATAGTGTGCTCCTTTGTCACCTTTGTACCACTCAGGTTCAAGCCTGGCCTTCACCTCATTCAAGGTCAGAAGTTTTGGTGCTGTGATCTCTTTAACTCTCCCTCTATTTCTTTCTATCTTTTTTTATTTCCTTTTTTTTGCCCTTGTTGTTTCCATTGTTGTTGTAGTTATTGTTGTTGATGACGTTGTTGGATAGGACAGAGAGAAATGGAGAGAGGAGGGGACGACAGAGAGGGGGAGAGAAAGATATAGACACCTGCAGACCTGCTTCACTGCCTGTGAAGCGACTCCCCTGCAGGTGGGGAGCCGGGGGCTCGAACTGGGATCCTTACGCCACTGTGCGCTTAACCCGCTGCGCTACCGCCCGACTCCCTATCTCTCTCTATCTTAAAGAGAAAGGAAAAAAAAGTTTTTAAAACATGTTTCAGGGGGCTGGGTGGTGGCACACCGGATTAAGCACACATAGTACAAAGCTCAAGGAACCCAGTTCAAGCCCCTGGCTCCCCACCTGCAGGAGGGTCGCTTCACAAGCAGTGTCTATCTTTTTCTCCCCCTCTCTGTCTTCCCCTCCTCTCTCAATTTCTCTGTCCTATCCAGCAACAACAGCAGTGACAACAGTAATGACAATAACAACAACAATGGAAAAAATATATTTCAAATGCCATATTACTGAATTTTCTGGATTTTTTTCTCAAACCTTTATTCCCAGTATGGATTAATGTAACTGGAGATACATCTGTATATACAAGATTCAATGTCTCATCTGAGCTGCAGCATTCATCCTATATCCATGTTATTTTACTTAATACTTATTATGCACAATACAGATTGCCACAAGGCAATACTGATTTGAATTCTACCTTGAGGAGGAACAGTGAAGTCGGCTTCGATCCTGGGTTTAATCTTCAGTACATGGAGTGATGCTCTGGTTCTCTGTTTTTCTCGAGCCCCGTTCAGCTCTTGTTTATGGCAGTACAAGAGATTGAACCTGGGACTTTAGAACCTCAGGCATCGGGAGTCGGCCGGTAGCGCAGCAGGTTAAGCGCACTTGGCGCAAAGCACAAGGACCTGAAGGATCCGGGTTTGAGCCCCCAGCTGCCCACATGTAGGGGTGTCGCTTCACAGGCAGTGAAGCAGGTGTGTCCGTGTCTATCTTTCTCTCTCTGTCTTCCCCTCCTCTCTTCATTTCTCTCTGTCCTATCCAACAATGAGGACATCAATAACAACAACAATAACTACAACATTAAAATAACAAGGGCAATAAAAAGGGAATAAATAAATAAACATTAAAAAAAGAACCTCAGGCATCAGAGTCTCTTTGCATAATGGTTAAAGGGGGGAAGGGGAAAGCTGTGTTTGTTCTCCCCCCCAACATTAAAAAGTTCATCACACATTATCTCAACAAAGAATTGAGGAGAGAACATGAATATTCAGGTACTTCAAACTTTTATTCAGGAAAATTGAGAACATCCATATGTTAGGGCATGAGAGACAGAAAGATAGAGTAAAAAGGACCAATTTAACACTTACATGGTGGTCCATCAGAGACAGAGAGAGAGAGAGAGGAAACAGATGATACTTACATGATGTCTGGACACCAAGCACAAGAGCTCACAGATTCTAGCTTTCAAAACCCAAGCCCCGCCTCCACCTTGCCAAGCCACACCTGTAACCACTCCTATTTTCTGGGTATTACTATTGTTTGTACCTCCCCACTTGCACTCTTCGTCTCTCAACATTTCCCCCCTCTAGAAGTCTGGACCCAAAATTCTCTATAAGTACCACACACTCACCGATTGCGCCGCTGGAGCTCCAGGGACCCAAAATTGTTTTTGGAATGGTGAAGAACAGAGTTTTGCTCTTCAGTAGCTGCTTCCTACTGACAGTTGCCTGGTCTACCCATACTCCTAGACAGATCTGTTCTGTCGCTAATATTCCTCTAGTAGGGTAGGGCTCTGGAGGGATGAGGTTTTTTGGAGTTTTTTTGTTTGTTTTTTGTTTAAATATTTATTTATTTTCCATTTTGTTGCCCTTGTTTTATTATTGTTGTTATTGATATCATTGTTGTTGGATAGGACAGAGAGAAATGGAGAGAGGAGGGGAAGGCAGAGAGGGGGAGAGAAAGATAGACACCTGCAGACCTGCTTCACTGCCTGTGAAGCGACTCCCCTGCAGGTGGGGAGCCAGGGCTTGAATCGGGATTCTTATGCCGGTCCTTGCGCTTTGTGCCAGGTGTGCTTAACCCACTGTGCTACCACCTGACTCCCAGGGACGAGGTTTCTCTGGACACTTCACCATGTGATCATCTTTGCAGGGAGGTCAGAGTGGGGTCATAGCAGCATCTGAGACTTTATGGCAAGGCATACACATGTTTAATGGAGGGCCAGAGTATAAGAGTAGGTCTGATTAGACTTAAGAAACTCAGGACAAGACATAGCTAAAATATCTATTTAGATAGAAACATTTTTTTAGGATACTAGGACTCTAATAATCTTTGAACTATTACCATAAAGGCAGGATTGACAAATATCTGGGAAGATGGCATTAGAGTGTGGGACTTGAGAACTGGATTAAGGCAGAGAGTGGTTCCCATATTGAAATAAAAGATACATTTCTATCATATTATTAACTGTATCACATCAATCTGACCTAGGGCCCATGTCTATTAATATTTAACAAGGAGCCCATATGACCTCAAGGTCCCTGTCAGTTTAAGCTCACTCTGTGGTCATAGCTGGGGCTATGTCCACAGGTTGCGTGACCATCTTCCCTCAAGTGACAGAACAGAGTGACCCAGCCTCCCTCCAGAGAGTGGGGCAGTCTTTACCAATGTTACTTACAGTGAGGACAAAGTTCTGAGAGGCCCACGATAGGGCAGAGAGAAAGAGACATCCCTGATGGAAGTGAACAGTGATGACAAAGAGACATCATGCAGGCCTAGACCCACATTTATGGCTAGGACTCCAGGTGGTGAAGTGGCCTGTCACTGGCCGAAACAGCCAAACTAGAGAAGCTTGTCTCTCACCCTCACCACCATCCAGTTTCTGTAGTCCACTCTCCACCTAATAAGCTTTTAACTTTCTCCCATTTGCTAAGGCCTTGAAGGCTAGTTGTTATACAATAGCTAAAGCAAAATGCTATTTTTTAAAAAGGAAATTGATGGAGAACTCCTTAAGATAGTGGAGTCTATATGCTCATTTATGAAAAACTAGAAGAATTACCCCTTAGATCAGATACTAGACAGGGATGTCCACTATCACCATTACTATTTAACATCGTGTTGGATATTCTTGCCATAGTGATCAGGCAGGTACAAGGAATCAAAAGGGATATAGACTGGAAGAGAAGTCAAACTCCCCCTATTTGCAGAGGACATAACAGCATACATAGAAAAGCTAAAGAATCTAGTGGGAAGCTCTGGAAATCATCAGGCAACACAGTAAGTTATCAGACTACAAAATCAAGATGTAGCAACAATAAAATATGGAACGAACCCAAAAAAGGAAGTGAAAGTCTTGTATACCGTAAATTAGGAGTCACTGTTCAAGGAAATAGAATGAGAGACCAAGTGTAAAGATATTTTATGTTCATGTGTTGGAAGAAATAACATCATCATAATGAATATATTATCCAGAGCCATATACAAATCTAATGTAATATGGGACCGGGTGGTGGCTCACCTGGTTGAGCGCATATGTTATAATGCTCAAGGACCCGGGTTTGAACCCCATTCCCCACATGCAGGGGGAAAGCTTCAAAAGTGGTGAAGTAGTGTTGCAGGTGTCTCTCTGTCTCTCTCCCACTCTTCCCTTTCAGTTTCTGGCTGTCTCTGTCTGATAAATAAAGGTAATAAAAAATCTAATGGGGCAGGGGTAGATAGTATAATGGTTATGCAAAAAGACTGTCATGCCTGAGGCTCCAAAGTCCAAGGTTCAATCCCCCACACCACCATAAGCCAGAGCTGAGCAGTGCTCTTATAATCAATCAATCAATAAATAAATAAACTAACTAACTAACTAATGTAATCTCTATCAAGATCCCATCTAAGTTTTAGGAGGATAGAGCAAGAGCTGCAAATGTTAACCAACTTAAACTGTATTATAAGGCCATTGCAATCAAGACTGCTTGGCACTGGAACATAAATAGACACACTTACCTGTGGAATAGAATTGAGAGTCCAGAAATAAACCCCCACACCTATAGGCATCTAATCTTTTGCAAATGTGCCCAGACTATTAAATAGGAAAAAGATACTCAACAAATGGTGTTGGAAAAATAAGACTGAAATGTGTAGAAGAATTGAGGAGAGAGCATGAATATTCAGGTACATGTAGAAGAATTAAACTAACCCACTATATCCCACCAAACACAAAAGTATATTTTATTTATTTTTTTTAATTATCTTTATTTATTTGGATAGAGACAGCCAGAAATCGAGAGGGAAGGGAGTGATAGAGAGGGAGAGAGATAGACACCTGCAGCACTGCTTCACCACTTGTGAAGCTTTCAATCTGCAGGTGGGGGTTGGGGGCTCGAACCCAGGTCCTTGAGCTCTGTTACATGTACACTCAGCCAGGTGCACCACCACCTGGCCCCACAAAAGCAGTTTTTTTTATATTTCTTTAGTAGAGAATTAATGTTTTACATTGAACAGTAAATACAATAGTTTGTACATGCGTAACATTTCCCAGTTTTCCATATAACAATACAACTCCCACTGGGTCCTCTGAATCCTTCCTGGACCTGTATTCTCCCCTTCACCCACCCCAGAGTCTTTTACTTTGGTTCAATATGCCAATTCTAGTTCAGGTTCTACTTGTGTTTTCTCTCCTGATCTTGGTTTTTTTTTTTTTGTCTTTTTTTAAAATTTATTTCTTTATTGGGGAATTAATGTTTTACAATAGTTTGTACATGCATAACATTCCCCAGTTTCCCATTTAACAATACAATCCCCACTATGTCATTTATCATCCTTCATGGACCTGTCTTCTCCCCACCCACCCACCCCAGAGTCTTTTACTTTGGTGCAATACGCCAATTCCATTTCAGGTTCTACTTGTGTTTTCTTTTCTGATCTTGTTTTTCAACTTCTGCCAGAGAGTTGGATCATCCCATATTCATCCTTCTGTTTCTGACTTATTTCACTTAACATGAATTTTTCAAGGTCCATCCAAGATCGGCTGAAAACAATGAAGTCACCATTTTAAATAGCTGAGTAGTATTCCATTGTGTATATAGACCATAACTTGCTCAGCCACTCATCTGTTGTTGGACACCTGGGTTGATTCCAGGTTTTGGCTATTACAAATTGTGCTTCCAAGAACATATGTGCACACAGATCTTTTTGGATGGGTGTGATGGATTCCTTAGGATCTATCCCCAGGAGAGGAATTGCAGGATCATAGGGTAGGTCCATTTCTAGCCTTCTGAGAGTTCTCCAGACTGTTCTCCATAGAGGTTGGACCAATTGACATTCCCACCAGCAGTGCAGGAGGGTTCCTTTGACCCCACAACCTCTCCAGCATTTGCTGCTGTTACCTTTTCTGATGTATGACATTCTCTCAGGAGTGAAGTGGTATCTCACTGTTGTCTTTATTTGCATTTCTCTGACAGTCAGAGACTTGGAGCATTTTTCATGTGTTTCTCCGTCTTTTGGATCTCTTCTGTGGTGAATAGTCTGTCCATGTCCTCTCCCCATTTTTGGATGGGGTTATTTGTTTTCTTGTTGAGTTTAGCAAGCTCTTTATATATTCTGGTTATTAGCCTCTTGTCTGATGTATGGCATGTAAAGATCTTCTCCCATTCTGTAAGGGGTCTCTTGGTTTGGGTAGTGGTTTCTTTTGCTGTGCAGAAGCTTTTTAATTTGATGTATTCCATAGATTTATGCTTGCCTTAGTCTTCTTTGTAATTGGATTTGTTTCATTGGAAATGTCTTTAAAATTTATGCGGAAAAGGGTTCTGCCAATACAAAAGCAGATTTTAAATAGATCAAGGACTTGGATGTTAGACCAGAACCCATCAAATACTTGAGAGGAAAATATTGGCAGAAATCTCTTCTATATATTTTTTTTCTTTTTTATTATTTATTCCCTTTTGTTGCCCTTATTGTTTTATTGTTGTAGCTATTGTTGTTGTTATTGATGTTGTCATTGTTGGATAGGACAGAGAGAAATGGAGAGAGGAGGGGAAGACAGAGGAGGAGAGAAAGATAGACACCTGAAGACCTGCTTCACTGTTTGTGAAGCAACTCCCCTGCAGGTGGGGAGCCAGAGACTCAAACCCCCGGTCCTTGCGCTTTGCACCACCTGCACTTAACCCACTACACTACCGCCCGACTCCCCTATATAAGTTTTAAGGGCATCTTCAGTGATGCAAGTCTACTAAAACAAAAATAAACCAATAGAACTATACCAAATCAAAAGCTTTCATACTGTAAAAGAATTCACCTAAACACAGAGACCTCTTACAGATGGGAGATCACATTTCATATAAACAAAAGGTTAATAACCAAAATAGAAAGAGCTCACCAAACTCAGCAACAAGAAAACAATCCCCTTCTAAAATGGGGAGGGGATATGAACAGAATATTCACCAAAGAAGATCTAAAAGATCAACAAACATATAAAAAATGTTTTAACTCAAAGGAATCCTAGGGACATCATTGTCCTTTTCCTGGTGTACATATGTTAGAATACTTTTAACCAACTGGCAAAGTGATGTTAAAGGTTAGCAGGTGGCAATCATGTTAAGATTGTACCAGAGATTAAAACTGGAATAGTAAACTTTATTTACTCTTGGTAATAGCTAGTTAAATAACTAGAGAGCAGGATTGTTGTTTTCGACGGGCTGGCTTCACGGGCGGGTAACAGACGATCCGGGACTCATGGCTGGGTTGTACGCAGTATCTCTTTATTCATGCAGGACGCAGCGCAATCTATACCAATCTAAGCTAAACTAAAAACTACAAACAATCTTGTCCTTATAAATATACTAGCCCAGTAGGGTGGGAACAGGATGTGACGCAGAGAGGGTGGAGAGAAAAGTGACTGGTGAAAATCAGGGTATGACAAGGAGAAGGGGCAGAGCAGGCAAGAATTCTACCACTGAACCACCAATGCCCTGGAGGGAGGGTGGTGCTTGTTAACAGCGGTTATGTAAATAGAATGCAGGGGGGATTAAACCAAATGAAACAGAAGAGGTTTTTAGAAGCATACCAACAATTCCCCCCCTTTTTTTAACTAATGGCCATAGTATCAGGACTGTGGGGTGAACAGAAACCTATATCGTACAGGCGTTTTCAAAAGAACTGGCATAAGACATGGAAAACAAAATAGGTGAGCAGCAATAACCAGTGTGATGCCAAGGGGAACGTTTCTTGCCTCAAAGGGCAAGGCCTAGCAGGCGAAAGGGCATTAATTGCCTCTGGGAGCGCTTCATGCCTCTGGGGGCATCTCTTGCCTCAAAGGGCGTTTCCTGCCTCTGTGGGCATAACCTAATAAGGAGGGAGAGTTTTCTGACTCTGGGAACAGAGCCTGCAGGCGAGGAGACATGGTCTATAAAGTCTCAAGGCAATTGGCTGAAGTTAGTCTTTGAGAAACACAGCAGCGTGTACCAGTAAGTCCGATGGAAGTGTCAGTCCAAAGTAGATGACCACGGAAGAAAATGCCAGGGGATGAAACGCTGCACGTCTATCTTGATGAGGAATGTCGGCCACCGGAATTCCGCTTTTCTGTAGAGAGTGAGCTTTGGAGTCTGTGAATCTGTTTCTTCAGGTCGTGCCAGGTCACATCATTGGTTTCCGGGGGTGTGTTGTAGTCATTCCATCTTGTGGGCAATGTCAGAGAACAGGATCCAAATGGATTTCCAGGAATTCCATTTGAGTAGATGCTTTTTCATGTGAAGACTTGACAGCTGAAATTCACTTACTTGTCAAACAAAACTTGTAGCAGATTAGAAGTTTACTATAATTGATAACTCCATTATAATTGGAAATCCTTTCTAGTATGATTTTAAGGTTTGTTTAAACAGTTTAAACTCAATAAGATGTGGAAAGGTAAACAGAAGAACCACGGTAGAAGCCTCAGGCATGAGAATAATTAACATAATCATTGCACTATCTGCCCCACCCATAACTCATACCGTTTCAGGATTAAACATTTCAGATTTATGCCAAGACGTAAAAAAAGAAATCAAAGGAGGAAAAAGCAATTTTTTGAATTGTTTCTGGATGTCTCTAGAAATCATGGCTGCATCCAGCATTTTTTTTTAAGTCAATGTCAAACAAAAATTCAGTCATTTAAATCACTCTCTTACGAAACAGATCTCACCATGTAGTATCATGAGTCCCTGGAGGGCGTCCTAGTCCAAAAAGCTCTTCAAAATTCCATTTAGGGTGCTTCTGACTGTTCCTGCTGTATTGCTTCAGGCATCTACTTTTAAAAGCGTCTTCCCATCGAAGAAAGAATCCAATCAGGAGAGTAGAACTAACCACGTGTCTCCATTCTTAGGGACTGCCAGGGTACTGGAGAACACTCCTCAAATTAGAGTAGACCTTCTCCATGGGAAACATTCGAGAAGTCCAGAAAGTCTCAGTGGAAATCCCCATGCATATCCCAAGGTCTACGATCATGGTCATAAAGAACCAAATTGTGGCCTGGAGCAAAATGTAGTCCTTTTCCTCAGGAAACATGGGTGAGGGAATCCAGAAAGACCAAGGAGAAATCTCAGTGCATCTCCCAAGCTCTATGATTAGGGTCACAAGAAACCAAAGTTCCCGGTCAGGGAAACAAAGTGTGGCCCAGAGCAAAATGTTCCAGAGACAGAGTAACTGTCTCATGATGAAACAGTAGAGGCTTTGGCAAACCTCTTCGTAAGCAGAAGAGAAGACCATAGTGCATAGGTAGGCAAAGTCTTCACTTATCTGGGAGTTGCGCAGGTCCGGCCCCATGTTGGGTGCCATATGTTGTTTTCGACGGGCTGGCTTCACAGGCAGGTAACAGATGACCCGGGACTCATGGCTGGGTTGTACGCAGTATCTCTTTATTCATGCAGGACGCAGCGCAATCTATACCAAGCTAAGCTAAACTAAAAACTACAAACAATCTTGTCCTTATAAATATACTAGCCCTGTAGGGTGGGAACAGGATGCGACGCAGAGAGGGTGGAGAGAAAAGTGACTGGTGAAAATCAGGGTATGACAAGGAGAGGGGGCGGAGCAGGCAAGAATTCTACCACTGAACTACCAATGCCCTGGAGGGAGGGTGGTGCTTGTTAACAGCGGTTATGTAAATAGAATGAAGTGGTTATGTAAATAGAATGCAGGGGGGATTAAACCAAATGAAACAGAAGGGGTTTTTAGAAGCATACCAACACAGGATGAAAGAAGCAAGTATATAGTTTTATAGAAGACCACTAAGCACTCAACTGTCCATAACTGATAAAAACCAGGTTAGTGGGAGTCGGGTGGTAGCTCAGCAGGTTAAGTGCAAGTGGCGCAAAGCACAAGGACTGGCTTAAGGATCCCGGTTTGAGCTCCTGGCTCCCCACCTGCAGGGGGGTTGCTTCATAGGCAGTGAAGCAGGTCTGCAGGTGTCTGTCTTTCTCTCCCCCTCTGTCTTCTCCTCCTCTCTCTATTTCTCTCTGTCCTATCTAACAACGACATCAGTAATAACAACAATAATAACTACAACAACAATAAACAAACAACAAGGGCAACAAAAGGGAAATAAAAAAATATTTTAAAAAATCAAGTTAGCACCCTCCCATGAACAAAATATAAGGACATTGCTGTAAAGCACACAAGCTGAAATTGGGCTAAGTATAGGGGTCTCTTAAATTAAGAAAGATCTCCCCATGTGGAGGGTGGAGATTGGCTCCTCAGGAGATTGTCACAGCAACACAAACAGCAGTCATTCACTTGTGAGCAACAAGAAATAGGCAAGTCCTAGCAATGCCAAGACCAGGATAAATAAGAACTTAAAGTTAGGAGTTTACTTGTATTACCTCTATTTGAGCTAAGTTAGGGGTTTATGACTAGAATTGACTTAAATAAATTTGATTCTAATATGCTTTATACAATTTTAGAATGTCTTTATTAACAAACAAGTGATCAATGTACTACCTTTAGATCAATACTTGAGACACTGACAGGATAAAATCATGACGATCTCTTAAGTAGTATGATTTTAAAATGCTTAAACAATTTAAGCACAATATAAGAACTTAATTCACTGCTTGAATTTTAGCAATTTACTTACTATAAAGCTATCACAAGTTTATTTTATTTACTTTTTTACACTTTTTTCATTCAGCTGTAATTTATCTCTCATGTGACACCTTTGGAGTCACTATGACTAAGTCAGAGAAGATATAGCAGATTGTATTCAATTTTACATTTTAAAACTCTGATCTGGCAACTTAAGAGGCAAAACAGAAAAAAAATTACAGTAAATCTCATAAATTATCTAACTTAGGAAAACAAGGTTGAAACGTGTAGAAAAATTAAACTGGTGGTCCGGGAGGTGGTGCAGTGATGAAGCTTTGGACTCTCAAGCATGAGGTCCTGAGTTCGATCCCCAGTAGCACATGTGCCAGAGTGATGTCTGGTTGTTTCTCTCTCTTCCTGTCTTTCTCATTAATAATAATAATAATAATAATAAACTAAACTGAACCACTATATCTCACCAAAAAAGCAAATTTTAAATAGATCAAGGGCATGGATGTTAGACCAGAAACTCATCAAATACTTGAGAGGAAAATGTTGGCAGAAATCTCTTCTATATACGTTTTTATTTTTATAGTCTTTTTATTTATTTATTTTCCCCTTTGTTGCCTTTGTTGTTTTTTATTGTTGTAGCTATTGTTGTTGTTATTGATGTCGTCGTTGTTAGATAGGACAGAGAGAAATGGAGAGAGATGGGAAAGACAGAGAGGGGAAGAGAAAGATAGGCACCTGCAGACTTGCTTCATCACCTGTTAAGCAGCCCCCCTGCAGGTGGGGAGCCGGGGGCTCGAACCAGGATCCTTACGATGGTCCTTGTGCTTTGCACCATGTGCATTTAACCTGCTGTGCTACTGACCAGCTCCCCTATATAAGTTTTTAAAGAGATATTTAAGATATTTCTTTTCAAAATACCTCTTTTCTTTATACTAAATCATTTCACCCAGTGGAAATGTGACAAAGATTTCTATCAGAAAAGAAATACATGTACAACTATCTATAACTTAAGGATTTAGCCAAGTTGACTTCTAAACAGCCTTAAGTCTTTAAGATTGAGACACATCCTAAGTGGAAGCTACATATTTCCCTTGTGAAAAAATAAAATAAGGGGCCAGGTAGTCGCACATCTGGTTAAGCGCTCACATTACAGTGCACAAGGACCCAGGTTCAATCCCCTGGTCCCCACCTGCAGGGGGGAAAAAGCTTCACGAGTGATGAAGCAGGGCTGCAGGTGTCTCTCTTGTTTCTTTCCCTCTCTTTCTCCCTCTCCCCTCTCATTTTTTCTCTGTCTCTATCTAATAATAAATAAATTAAAAATATAAAAAATAAAATAAAATAAAGAGGAAAAAATCAAACTGTGAAAACAATTCACTTAGTATTGTGTAGCTGGATCATACACAAACTTCTATATGGAAACCCAAATTTAGGTTGGGAAATTACCACATGAGGTTTAAAAAAGATACTGATTAAACAGTCTAATTATTCTTGAGATTATGTTTACATTTAACTTGGGCTTTTACTTAAGATTAGTTGAGGTTTACAAAATGAACTATACCAGAGTGGGGATAAATAGCATAATAGTTATGCAAAGAGACTCTCATGCCTGAGGCTTTAAAGTCCCAGGTTCAGTCCCCCACACCACCATAAACCAGAGCTGAGCAGTGCTCTGGTAAAAAGAAAGAAATCAAAATTAACCATACAGGTTTATTAAATTTATGGTAGTGAACACGTTAGAGTTTAAAATTTTAGACAGACAAGTTACACTTAGAAAGGTAAGACACATAGTCCTTTGCCCAGCCATGACATCATCTCCCCAGGCAATAAGATGTCAGGCTCAGACAAAAACTAATAAAGTCATGGGGCCTTTGGAATATACCTAAAATAGACCTACTAGCTATTTCCAAAACAGAGACCCCCAAATCTTCATCTGCAACATTCCAGCTTTCAGGTTCATGATTAATCAACAATTTATATGGCTTTATATGTTACCTCTTTTTTTAGCCACCAGGTTCCAGATGCTACCATGATGCCAACCAGACTTCCCTGGACAGATGACCCCACCAATGTGTCTTGGAGCTCCACTTCCCCAAAGCCCTACCCCACTAGGGAAAGAGAGAGAAAGGCTGGGAGTTTGGATCAACCTGTCAACGCCCATGATCTATGGGGGAGCAATTACAGAAGCCAGACCTTCCACCTTCTGCACCCCATAATGACCCTGGGTCCATACTCCCATGGGCTTAAAAAATAGGAAAGCTGTCAGGGAAGGGGATGGGATACAGAGCTCTGGTGGTAGGAATTCTACCCCTCTTATCCTATGGTCTTGTCAGTGTTAACATTTTATAAATAAATACATTAAAATTTTAAAATTGAAAAAAGGGGAAAAAGAAAGTTAAGACACATGTTTTGTGACAATGCTTCTCAGTACTTTTAGTGCCAATTAAAACCAAATTTGTTGTGGATTAATTCTCCACAGAGAGTTACAGAATGATCTGGGGCCCTCAGATTAGTTCTGTAATCTGTTACTTAGGTATATGCACATATATAATTTGATTTCAGTTTGAGGATGAAGAATTGTAACATGTTAAACATTTCAGACAATTTGATATATACTTTACATATGCACTTGTTTTGATATTACCATAAAGGAAGAGCATTGGAGCTGTTTCTACACTTTTATTGTAGCTGGAAGAGGCTTGTATCTGGTCTCCTGCAGAGATAAGAAACTTAATAATTCAGCCACCAGGTTCCAGATGCTAGCAGAATGCGACCAGATTTCCCTGGTCAGACAACCCCACCAATGTGCCTTGGAGCTCCGCTTCCCCAGAGCCCTTCCCCACTAGGGAAAGAGAGAGACAGGCTGGGAGTATGGATCAACCTGTCAACGCCCATGTTCAGCAGGGAAGCAATTACAGAAGCCAGACCTTCAACCTTCTGCATCCCACAATGATATTGAGTCCATACTCCCAGAGGGTTAAAGAATAGGAAAGCTATCAGGGAGGGGATGGTATATATACAGAGGTCTGGTGGTGGGAATTGTGCAAAGCTGTACCCATCTTATCCTATGGTTTTGTCAGTTTCCTTTTTATAAATAAAAAAATTAAAAATAAAAAAAGAAACTTAATAAAAAATTATCAGGTAAGTAGAAGCTTTTCCTGAGGGGAGGTGTTTTTAACAATTGAGTAATTACATTGTAACTTTAAGGATAGTTTAAGGGCCATGTCAGAACTGTAGCTATCTAGACTAGACATTTTTGAATGAGCATCCAGGGTCTGAGGCAGGACTCTTGGAGGCACAACTGCCCATGTGAGGAAAGAGGAAAACGCTTTCTGTTAGGAAGTTAAAGGGCCATGGGCCATGTTAGAACCTTCGCAGCAGAGTCCATTAAAAAATGTCTTCTGTAATGGCTACCTGTGCAGGGCTCATGACTTACTAATTTTTACCTGAGCCCAACAGCTAACATGCAGGTGGGATAAAGGTATTGTCTGGGGAGATGGTGTCAGAGTTGGAAATAAAACTAAAAAGCTGGACCAGGGCAGACAGTAACTCCCAAATATGGGAAAAGCATATAAATACCGTTAACTAGACCCCATTAATCTGATCTGCGGCCCATGTCTATTCATATTCAGTACAGGAGCCTGTGTAACCTCTGCATCCTTGTAGGTCTGAGCTCACATTCCATGGTCACAGCTAGGAACATTCCAGGCTGCACTCATTTCAGGACCCATCTTCCTCGAGTGGCAGAGCATATTGACTCAGCCTCCCTTTGGAGAATGGGGCAGTCCCTACTATTGTCGTTCTACATTGAGGGCAAAGACCCACAAGAGGGCTTGCTTGTGATGTTCCTGATGGAGATGATTAGTGATGGTGGAGAAAGGGATCTATTAGAAGTCTAGGCTCATCATAATCTATGTAGGAATCCCAGGATTCCCTGACTAGGCCCCCGGATGATAGGTTGGCCTGGCAGTGACCAAAAGGGCCAATGTTTTTTTTTTTTTAACCTTTTTGTTGCCCTTGTTGTTTATCATTGTTGTAGTTATTATTGTTGTTGTTATTGCCGTCATTGTCGTTGGATAGGACAGAGAGAAATGGAGAGAGGAGAGGAAGACAGAGGGGGAGAGAAAGATAGAAACCTGCAGATCTGCTTCACCGCCTGTGAAGTGACTCTCCTGCAGATAGGAGCCGGGGATCTTTATGCCGGTTCTTGCGCTTTGCGCCATGTGCGCTTAACCCTCTGTGTTACCACTGGGCTCCCAAGGGGCCATTGTTAAAGTGTGCCAGTCTTTTGCCCTTATCCAGCTTTTGTAGTCCTTACTTTCTTGTTTTCTTATGGTAAGGGCAAACCCAGGGCCTCATGCATGCAAAGCATGTGCTCTATAAATGTAGTCACCTCTACAGGCCCATTCTCTTATTGACTGAGTTAACCTACAACAGTGCTTGTCAGATGTAAATGTGCTTAGGAATCTAAGGATCTCACTAAATAATGTTCATTGTAACCAGAGCACTCCTCAGCTCTGACTTATAGTAGTACCAGGGACTGAACCTGGGACCTTGGAGCACCAACCCTGAAAGTTTTGTTTGTTTGTTTGTTTGTTTTGGCATAACCCTATCCTATTTCCCTAGTCAACTAAATAAGATTCCTGCATTTCTAACCAATTCCCCAGTCATATCCAGTCACACAATACATCTAGAGTTAATTATTAGTCGGAAATAAGATGATACTTTCAGTAAACATCCCTATCATGTCTTTTAAAAAAAAAAAAATGAGAAACATAGGAGGAGAGAGAAAAAAGCCAGACAGTACTCTGGTACATGTCCTGCTGGGGACTGAACTCAGGACTTCATGCTTGAGAGTCTGATGCTTTATCCACTGTGCCACCTCCCGAACCACCCTATCATGTCTTTATTTGATAATCCATTCAATTTTCCTTCTTTCTCTTTCCTATTATATATATACAGTTTTCGCTAAGTGACCAGATCTCCATGGAAGCAAAGTCAAAACCCAGTATGAATATCTGGAAAATTTCAAGGAAAAAATTACCTTCTGCCTTCTGCTTAAAACATTTGAAAAAAATACTAGCCAAAATAATTTATTCCTATCAGCGGCTAATTTTTGCACTGCTTAGTGTTGACATTAGTCCTAGTTATTTGTATTAAGTAGTTAAACATGTCATAGGATTCATATGTGTAGACAGATGACATTCACATTTTTTGAGTGCCAGAATTTAATAAACAACAACACAATAAAGACGTAAAAGCACAGGCAGGCCTAACAGCCTCAGATGTAACAGTTACACTAAAGACCCTATTGTGATATAGGATTTTTCAATATATTCAGAAGCCATACATCATTTTTAACTGATACACATTTAGTGGCTACATTAATATATATATTTAATTAGGGACAGTGGTAAAAGAGGCAGACAGTGAAAAAGACCCCAGTACTGAAGCTTCCTTCAATGCTGCAGAGGCCAGGCTCAAACCTGGGTCACCAACAAGGCAAATCAACATACTATCCAAGTGACCTATTTTACCAGCTCTACACTTCATTTTGTTTGTTGCTGTTGTGGAACTGTTGCCAGGTGTTCGTTTTTATAGGAACAACAATATTTTTTGGAAGCAGAAATATTGTCATTAGGTGGTCCTGGAGGTGGCACAGTGGATAAAACATTGAACTCTCATGGAAGTCGGGTGGTAGCCCAGTGGGTTAAGAGCAGGTGGCACAAAGTACAAGAACCGGCATCCCGGTTTGAGCCCCCGGCTTCCCACCTGCAGGGGAGTCTTCAAGCAGTGAAGCAGGTCTGCAGGTGTCTCTGTTTCTCCCCCCTTCTGTGTCTTCCCCTCCTCTCTCTATTTCTCTCAGTCCTATCCAACAATGACGACATCAATAACTACAACAATAAAACAACAAGGACAACAGAAGGAAATAAATGTTTAAAATATTTTAAAAAATAAACAAAGCATTGAACTCTCAAGCATGAGGTCCTGAGTTCAGTGCCTGGCAACACTTGTACCAGAGTGATGCCTGGTTCTTTCTCTCTCTCTCTCTCCTCTCCTATACCTCTCATAAATAAATAAATATTATCATTAGTAGAACAAGAGACATACCCACACACCCAAAAATAAGTATTTTGGAACTTTTCCCCTACATTGCTAAAAATGATTTGATTTAAATTATCCTGAACCTTCAATATGATTTCTTTTTGTTTTTTTCCTCCCCCCTCCATTTTGTTGCTCTTGTTGTTATTGTTGTTGCTGTTGTTGGATAGGATAGAGAGAAATTGAGAGAGGAGAGGAAGGCAAAGGGGGGAGAGAAAGACACCTGCAGACCTGCTCCACCATTCAGAGCGACTCCAGTGCAGATGGGGAGTGGGGGCTTGAAACTTTGCTCCATGTGCGCTTAACCCGCTGTGCTACCATTCAGCCTCCTCCCATATGATTTCCAAGTTTTAGCTCCCAGTCCCCACTACCTCGCAAGCGGTGAAGCAGTAATGCAAGTGTCTCTTTCTCCCTTTCTATAACTTCTTCCTCTCAATTTCTCTCTGTCTTATCAAATTAAATAAATAAACTTAAATAATATCTTTTTAAAAAAAACAACAGTACAGGGAGTCAGGCAGTAGCGCAGCGGGTTAAGCACAGGTGGCACAAAGTACAAGGGCCGGCATAAGGATCCTGGTTCGAGCACCCGGCTGTGAAGCAGGTCTACAGGTGTTTTTCTTTCCCCCTCTCTGTCTTTTCCTCTCTCCATTTCTCTCTGTCCTATCAAACAACAATGACATAATAACAATAATAACTAGAACAATAAAATAAGGGCAACAAAAGGGACTAAATAAATATAATACGTATTTTAAAAAACAGTACATTGGGGTTAGAGAGATAGCATAATGGTTATGCAAACTGACTTTCATACCTGGGGCACCAAAGTTAACAGGTTCAATCCCCAGCACCAACATAAACCAGAGTTGAGCAATGCTTTGGTAAAAGTAAATTAATCATAGTAGGGCACCAAAGTAAAAACCCTGGGTTGAGGGTGAGGGTGGATGTTCAGCTTCATGGGATAGGGGGTAGGGGGGATGGAATGGAATACAGTCTTTTGGTGGTGGGAATGGTGCTTATGTACACTCCTACTAATTTGTAGTCATATAAATCACTATTTTAGTAATATGAGAGGGGAAAAACTGAATGTCTCAGACTTCTTAAAGCACAGACTGAGTCTTTTTAATACACAGGCTGAGTCTTTGATATGTTGACTCTTTTAAAAGCTTACTCCAGGGAGAACAGAAGCAACCGGTGGCATAGCTATATACAAATAATGTCAAAGAACATAAAATATGGTGATGGTGTGTATGATACAGCAAATCCTAACAGGATTCAAAAATCCTAAAGGGATTTTTCAAAGTTAATCCAATTGCCAAATAATTTGATTATAGCAATAACTATCTGTTGTCTTCTTAAACCCTAATACAGCAGGAACCTTCTGCTTCCTCTATAGAACCCATATTTCCCCCAATCCTGGAACCTCTGGGGTGGGGCTTACTTTCCTGGCATATAGTTCTTTATAGAAGTTTCGCAGAATTCTCTGGATTTCTGTGGTGTCAGTTGTGATATCTCCTGCATCGTTTACAATTCTATTAATTTGAGTCTTCTCTCTTTTTTGTTTGGTGAGTCTGGCTAGGGGTTTGTCAATTTTGTTTAATCTTTCAAAGAACCAACATTTGGCTTCATTGATCTTTTGTATGGTTCTTTTATTTTCGATGTTGTTTATTTCTGCTCTAACTTTAGTGATTTCTGTCCTTCTGGTTGCTTTAGGGTTCCTTTGTTCCTCTTCCTCTAAGTCCTTGAGGTGTGTAGTAAGGTCGTTCATTTGGGCTTCTTCTTGGTGTTTAATATGTGATTGTATGGCTATAAGTTTCCCTCTCAGTACTGCTTTCGCTGTGTCCCAAATATTTTGATAGGTTGTGTCTTCATTTTCATTAGTTTCCAGGAACATTTGAATTTCCTGTTTGAGTGAGTCTCTGACCCAGTGGTTCTTAAGGAGCATGTTGTTTAGTTTCCAAATTCTATGTCTTTTAATAATTTTCCGTTTGTTGTTAAAAGTTAGTTTTACTCCACTGTGGTCTGAGAAGATACTTGGGATGATTTCAATGCTCTTGAATTTATTGATGCTGTCTTTGTGGCCTAACATGTGGTCTATCCTTGAGTATGTGTTGTGTGGATTTGAAAAGAAGGTATATTCCAGTTTTTTGGGGTGGAGGAGTCTGAAAATGTCCAAGAGGTCTAGTCTGTCAATCTCTTCATTCAATTCTCTTGTATCTTTATTGGTTCTCTGCTTTGTTGATCTGTCTAAGTGTGAGAGTGGGGTATTGAAGTCTCCCACTATTATTGTATTACTATTGATGTATTTTTGAAATTCTTTCAATAGGTGTTTAATGTATTTAGATGGTCCCTCGTTGGGTGCATAGATGTTAATAATTGTTAAGTCTTCTTGGCTGATTGATCCTCTAATCATTATGTAATGTCCTTGCCTATCTTTTATTACTTTATTTAATTTAAAATCTATCGTGTCTGAGATGAGAATGGCTGTTCCTGCCCTTTTTTGTGGACCATTAGCCTGTATGATAGTTTTCCATCCTTTCACTTTAAGTCTGTGTTTATCTTGTTGTGACAGATGGGATTCTTGCAAGCAGCATATGGTTGGGTTATGTTTTCTGATCCATCCCCCCACCCTGTGCCTTTTGATGGGTGAGTTTAAGCCATTGACATTTATTGATATTATGGATTTAATGTATTGTAGTGCCATTGTTCTAAAAAACAATTTGTTTGCTCTGATATATTGCAAGTATTATAGTGATGTTCTTGTTTATAAGAGGTCTTTTAGTACCTCTTTCAGGGCCGGCTTGGTGATAGTTGCCTCCTTTAACTGTTGTTTGTCTAAGAAGGTTTTGATCCCTCCATCTAGCTTGAATGAAAGTCTAGCAGGATATATTATCCTTGGTTGAAACCCTTTTTCATTCAGGGCTCGATAGATATCTTGCCACTCCCTTCTGGCTTTTAGAGTTTGAGTTGAGAAATCTGCATAAAGTCTTATGGGTTTTCCCCTGTATGTGACTTTTTGTTTCTCTCTTGCAGCCTTTAGGATCCTTTCTTTATCCTTACTTCTTCTCATTGTGACTATGATGTGTCTTGGTGTTTTCAGGTCTGGGTTGATTCTGTTTGGTACTCTCTGGGCCTCTTGCACCTTGATGTCCTTTCTGTTATTCAGGTCTGGGAAATTTTCTTGTATTATTTCCTCTAGAATGTTTGCTTCCCCTTCCTCTCTTTCTTCCTCTGGCAGGCCAATTATACGAATGTTACTTCTTTTGAGATCATCCCATATGTCTCTGTTGTTGTTTTCAGTGTCTCTCAATCTCTTTTTAAGCTCTTTCACCTCTTTCTTAGTTTTCTCTAACTCATCCTCTGTCTGACTAATTCTGTTTTCTGCTTCTGTTAGTCTGCTTTCCCTTGCCTCAGCTTCTTTCTTCATTACAGCTTGAGACCTCAGGGTTCAGTGCCCTATACAACCAATGCCAGAGCATAGCTGTGCTCTGGTTTCTGTCTCTCATTCATTAAATAAATAAACAAGTTAGTCTTTTTTTTTTTTTTACCACAGCACTGCTCAGCTCTGGGTTATGGTGGTGAAGATGGAGATTGAGCCTGGGACTTCGGAGCCTCAGGCATAAGAGTCTGTTTGCATGACCATTAAGTTTTCTACCTCCTCCCACAAGTGAGTCTTTTACAAAAATATATGCTAAAATTTATATAAACCTTAGAATGCAAAACAATGTTGTGTATAGTATATGGATGTGTGTGTGTGTGTGTGTGTGTGAGAGAGAGAGAGAGAGAGAGAGAGAGGTATGAAAACATACATGGAAATAAAAGACATCAAATCCACAATTGTTACTCCTAAGAGAGGAAGAAAGTACATGAATGAAAACAGAAAGCTTCAAGTGTTCAACTGTTACCATAAAAATCCTTCTCTCTCTCTTTCTCTTCCTCTGCCACCATGGTTATTGCTGGGCTCAGTGCCTGCATGACTCCATTCTTCCCCAAGCCCATTTTCCCCTTTCCTCTAGATATCTGATGAGAGATAGAGAGATAAACACCACAGAATCACTACTCTTGAAGCTTCCCCCTGTAGGAGCTCTGATGTGGTAGACTAGGTTTTAAAGCTGGTACTTGTACATGGCAATGTGTGTATTCTACCAGGTGAGCCACCTGCTGGTGACTCTCAATTTTTTTTTATATAAATTAACCCATTTACTACAGGCTAGTAATATTTCAGTTGGTAGCACTTGTACTGGTCTTTTAGTTCGTTCAGTCTTCTGATGGTAGACTTTACTGTGATAGCAGAAGTAGTCCAGGCACCACCAGTTACGGTTTTCATGCGGGAACCATAGTGCCAGATGCCCAGAGCTTGTCTCTTCATCTTGGTTTTGCCTCAGGAGTAGGTGTACTTGGCGTGCTGGCTGATCTTGATCTTCTAATCACCATCTTCCGGAGGGAGGCACCATAGCAGGTGGGAAGCCAGGGGCTTGAACCCCAATCCTTACACGGATCCTTACTTTTCAGACTATGTGGGCTTAACTGGGTGCACCACCACCAGGCCCCCTTTCTGTCCCTATCTCCCATCCCCTCTCAATTTCTTTCTGTCTTATCAAATACAATAAAAAGTGGGGGGAATAGAAAAAACAATTAAAATATTCAAAATAAACAAGTAATGAAAAAATTCACAATAGAATTATTAGTGTATATTCATACAAACCTTGCATATATAGTCTTTTTTTTTTCCCCATATATAGTATTTTGAGAGGCAATGTTCAAATTCACACCAGAAACTCACATAACCATTTTGGAATTCTTAAATGAAATATTTTTATACATTTAAATAAGAATGCTTTTAAAATATTTATTTATTGTTTTATTTTAACATATGTATGTGGTGGATTAATGTGGCATGGAGGATTGATTGTACCTTGGGCTTTGGATATTCAGGCATGAAAGTCTTTTTCATAACCGTTATGCTATTTCCCACCTAACAGTGCTTTTTAAAAAGTAATTTTATTTCTGAGAAAGATAGAACTAAGAACACATTAAAAATAGGAAAGCACAAGCAAATGGGGAGGGAATTAAAGGAAAAAGCAGTGATAACAAATGTTTGTTAATCAAGATTAACTTAAAAAAGACTTTTCTAGATACACAATGCTAGTTATTACACTTATGGTAACCACAAAACAAAGCAGGGAACAGATATTTTTAAACTGTGGAAAACTATAATAGTTACCGAAGGGTGTGTGGGGGGTGGGGGGTGGGCACAGACTTTTGGTGACATGTCAGAGAGGAAATAGATGTGATACTTCAAGTTCTTTAACTGCCTAGCCCATAGCTCTAAGTACAAACATTTGCTTTAGCCTAAGTAATCAATACCTCAGATTTGTAAGATGATCAAACTCTAAAACTGGGCTTAAACTGTTCAAGGAGCTCTAAAAATATATGTGCAGATGTAGTTTTTTTTTTTTAATCAAAGTCACCTACAACTTTAGACCAGACAGATCAAGACCATTTGGCCCTGTCAGTATCTAAAATACGAAGATGTTCATGTACTGCTAAAGGCCACAAAAGCAAAGTAAGATCTAGTATATTACTATAGATGCTAACCATTGGACTAGCATAAAAAACAAAACCCCAACTAACCTGGTTTTAACAACAATTGATTATTCCTATTCTAAGCTCTTTCTAAGATTACAAGAAACCCCTTGCATTCTCTTTGGGGTCCCCATTACTCCTAGCCCTGGAACCTCTAGGACTATGCCCACACTTCCACACTTCTCGATAGTTCTCTCTGATTTCTTACCATACCACCTATGGTGACCTCAGTCAAATCACTACTAGTGCTGCCATCCCACGTTATGCCACTACTGAATACTTACAGTGGACTACAACCAGAGATACAGAGCTTAAGAAGTCAACCTTGCAACTCTGCAAAACTGGTGAGATCTTTCCTAATACATGGGACTATCTACATCCACTTTAGATGGCACAACATTTAACAAAGTTACAGATACTAGGTATGGGTAGTGTTTGGGGTACTGGGTATAGGTGTACATGTAGTTATAAGCTAGGGGCAATTATGTAACTCAAAGGAATAGTATTCAATAGTACTTGATGAGCAGACTTAGACCTAATAAACCTGGAATCCTAGTTGTAATGCCTAAAGAAAGCATCATAAATTTTTGAATCTGTTAGATTTAGACAAATTAGCTTAGCAATAAAACAGAAAGGCCCAAAGAAGAAGGAGCTTAAAAAAATAATTCAGGGGGGGGGGGGTTGGGCGGTAGCACAGCAGGTTAGTGCAAGGACCTGAGCAAGGATCCTGGTTCAAGTCTCTGGCTCCTCACCTATAGGGGGGTCGCCTCACGAGCAGTAAAGCTGGTCTGTAGGTATCTATCTTTCTCTCTTCCCCTCTCTTTGTCTTTCCCTCCTCTCTCGATTTCTCTCTGTCCTATCCAACAATGATGACAGGTGGACAGAGGTAAATAGTTAATTCTATCCACAAAATTTTTTCAAGAATGGGAGCTGCTCTCTGCCCTAATCAAACTCTCTAGTCCTTTTCTCTACTTTGACAACATTTTCTCAGACAGTATTTTTATCCAACTTCATGCTAGCTAAAGTCAAGCAAAAATTACTATAGTCATGGCCCCCTAGAAACATGCCTAAAATGAACTTTCCAGCTTTCTTCCACCCTAAGAGCCCCAATCTCATCTGCCCTGTTCCTATTTTTTGGTTTTTGTTCATTAACCATTTTGTCTCACTTTATGTCCTGCCACCTTCCAGACACCAAGTTGCAGACATGACCCTGATTCCACCCTGTCTTCTCTGGGCAGATGACCTCACCAATGTGTCCTGGAGCTTGACCTCTTCAGAGCCCTACCCCACTAGGGAAAGACAGAAACAGACTGGGAGTATGGATCGACTTACCAATGCCCAGTTTCAGTGGAGCAACAATTACAGAAGCTAGACCTCCTACCTTCTGCACCCCAAAACCAACTTTGATCCATGCTTCCAATGAGGGAGAAGTGATAGGGGAAGAGGATAAGAGGGCTCTGCATTCCAGCATGATCAAGTTCCAGAGAGAGGGGACGAAAAAGAGAAATATTTGGATATAGTAATAGGATTATGTGCAGCTTGGAGGGGGTTGGACCTGGAATAAAAAGGGGGTAAATATGTACAAATGTAGATGGATAGTTGTAGAGAAGACAGTTAATCCCTATCTGCAACCTCGGGAGAATGATGGTGATTTGCAATGGAGGGACTTGGGATTCAGAACTCTGGTAGTAGAAACAGTGTGGAATTACACCCCTGTTGACATGTAATTTTGTAAATCACTATCAAATCACTAATAAAAATAATATTTATTTATTTATGAGGAAGGTAGATGGAGAGAGAAAAAGAACCAAACATCACTCTGGCACATGTGCTGCCAGGGACTGAACTCAGGACCTCATGGTTAAGAATTCAATGCTTTATCCACTGCACCACCTCCCGGACAATCAATTTTTTTAAAGTCATAATATTTAATCAGGAAAGCAGAAAGATTTTAAAACAGCTTTCAGAAGTATACTGATAGATCACCAAGTTTGAAAAAAAAAGTGTAATTCTATTATATATTTTTTCTTTATTTTATTTTCCCTTTTTTGTTTATTACCACAGCACTGCTCAGCTCTGGCTTATGGTGATGCAGGGGATTGAATCTGGGACTTTGGAGCCTCAGGCATGAGAGTCTGTGCTATCTACCCCTGCCCTTATATTTTTATTTTAGTTTTTGGACAGAGACAGAGAGAAACTGAGGGAGAAGGAGGAGGAGGAGAAGGAAGAGAGAGAGAAAGTGTGTGTGTGTGAGAGAGAGATAGAGAGAGAGAGAGAGAGAAACAGAGAGAACGAAAGCACTGTTTCACCACTTGCGAGGTTTTTCCCCTGGAGGTGGGGCCAGGGGCTCAAACCCAGGTCCTTCTGCACTGTATCGTGTGCACTCAACCAGGTGAGCCACCTCCTGGCCCACCAAATTGTAATTCTATATATTTGAATAATAGAGCATTTTACTTGTGTAACAGTACATTTAATGGTCTAACCAGTGATTTGGAGGGAGGCACGAAACAAAGGGATACTGTTCAACTTTCTGTATAAGTACCACGCGCTATCCGATTGCACCACTGGAGTTCCCCTGTTCAACTTTCTCTCTCTCTCTTTTTAACTTGATTTTTCCTGTTTTTTTTTTAATTATCTTTACTTATTTGTTGGATAAAGACAGCCAGAGATCAAGAGGGAAGGAGGTGATAGGGAGAAAGACAGAGAGACACCTGCAGCACTGCTTCACCACTCACAAAGCTTTCCTAATACATGTAGGGACTGGGTGCTCGAACCCTGGTTCTTGTGCACTGTACCATTTGCACTCAGTCAGGTGTGCCACCACCGAGCCCCTCAGTCTCCTTCTTAGGAGATACTCAAGGAGTTACAACAGGCATCTCCTAAGATCTAAGATGCAATAGCTTTTTCTCAGTTTTGTAGAAAAGGGGTTTCTGTTTCTATTAACAAGAGAATGAGCACAATAATTTCTAATGTGACCTCTTAAGAAAAACAGAATTTTCCCCCAACTTGATTTCATGTCACTGTATCTTTCCCTAGAAACACATTAGAGAGAGCTTGTGATATTATAAATATTTGTGTCATTTTTAATTTGGGGGGATTCCTCTTATATACTTCAAAGCACACTCTTCCTGTCCAGAAGAATTATCCCTATCCTTTAACCTGGAATTGAGAGGAATTTTCCACGGCCAATGTTGCAGTTAAGTTACTGGGCCTATAGGATGTTGAAACACTGATTCTCAGTGGTTTCCAGAGCAGTATTTACTCCACAGTCTTGGGGGAGTGTCAGAAAACTTTTGGCATATCCTCCAATCTTGAAAGTAGCATGACATTAGTTACCATGTGATGTTCCTTGCCTCCTTGTTCTTCTGCTATATGTATGAACTCACCCTTCAGTGTTTCAGATCTGAGAAAAAAAGGTGTGAAGGAAAAAAAATCAAGAAATGTTAATCACTTTAATTTCTATGTCCTGACAAGGAGCTCCAAAATTTTTTTTTGTAAGACTGCATTTGTCTTTCCAATGTCCCTGTGAACTGTGTGTATGGAAGCCAAGGGAAAGGACTTTGGCAACCATTTAACCTTTCAGTTTCAGTATGTTCATTAGCTGGGAATAACAATACAGGCTTGGCCAACTTTGGTTCTTCACAGATAAAGTTAACCCTGATGCTATCTATCCTTGCCCATTTTTTTTTCTTTTTCAGTAGATAAAGAGTCGGACTCTCAAGCATGAGGTCTTGAGACTGATCCCTGCCATCTCATATTCTGTTGGTATGCTTCTAATTCTGCTTCTAAAAACCCCTTCTGTTTCATTTGGTTTAATCCCCCCTGCTTAACACTGTATTCTATTTACATAAACCACTGTTAACTAAGCACCACCCTCCCTCCAGGGCATTGGTGGTTCAGTGGTAGAATTCTCGCCTGCTCCGCCCCCTCTCCTTGTCACACACTGATTTTCACCAATCTCTTTTTGCTCAACCCTCTCTACGTCACATGCTGTTTACACCCCACTTGGCAAGTATATATAAGGACAGGATTGTGAGTATTAGTTTAGTTTAGTTTAGCTTAGCTTGGCTTAGATTGTGCTGTGTTCTGCATGAATAAAGAGATACTGCGTACAGCTCAGCCATGAGTCCCTGGCCAGCTGTCTCCGCCCGCGAAGCTAGTCTGGTAATATTCCAGAGTGATGTTCTTGTTCTCTCTCTCATTACTAAATTAATTAATTGCCAGTCCCTGTTCAGGGTGCCATTAAGCTGGGCTAGCTAGCTTCACGGGCGGGAGACAGAGACGACCAGGGACTCATGGCTGAGTGGTACGCAGTCCAGTCTTTATTCATGTGGAACGCAGGGCAATCTAAGCTATATCTAATCACAATCCTGTCCTTATATATATTTGCCAAGTAGGGTGGAAACAGGATGTGACGTAGAGAGGGTGGAGCGAAAAGAGACTGGTGGAAATCAGGGTGTACTAGGAGAGGGGGTGGAGCAAAAAGACATCGTGAACCAGTGGGATTAAACCAATGCCCTGGAGGCAGGGCGGTGCTTAGTTAACAGTGGTTTATGTAAATAGAATACAGTGTTAAGCAGGGGGGATTAAACCAATGAAACAGAAGGGGTCTTAGAAGCAGAATTTAGAAGCATACCAACAATTAATATTAAAAATAAGAAATTACAGAGGCAGGGAGCTGGGTGGTGATGCTCTGGTTGAGTACACACATTACAATGTGCAAGGACCTAGGTTCAAGCCCCTGATTCCCACTTGCAGGGGGAGAGCTTCACAAGAGGTGAAGCAGTGCTGCAGATGTCTCTCTCCCTCTCTATCACCCCCTTCCTCTCAATTTCTGGCTGTTTATATCCAGTGAATAAATAAAGATAATAAAAAATTAAAAAGAAAGAAATTACAAAGGCCAGGCGGTGGTGTACTTGGTAGAGCAGACAGGTTACAATGCACAAGGACCCAGGTTCATGTCCTTGGTCCCTACCTGCAGGGGAAGCTTCTCAAATGATGAAGCAGTGTTGCAGGGGTCTCTCTTTCCTCTTTCAATTTTTCTCTCTTTAAATCTTTATATATTTATAGGACAGAGACAGCCAGAAATTGAGAGGGAAAGGGTGATAGGAAGAAAAGCCGAGAGACACCTGCAGCCCTGTTTCACCACTCCCAAAACTCCTCTCTCTATCTCTGTCTTCTCCTTCTCTCTTAATTTTTTTTATCTGTCCAATAAATAAGCACTGAAAATAAATAAGAAATGACAATGTGTGGTCCATGGTGCTGTGGATAAAACATTGGATTCTCAGCCATGAGGTCCTGAGTTCAATCCCCGGCAGCACATTCACCAGAGTGATGTCTGGTTCTTTCTCTTCTCCTATCTTTCTCATGAATAAATAAATAAATAAATTTTTTAAATGACAATGTAGCCTATTAATTCTTTTGCATTGTCTTAGTTGATGATTCCATATTTTCCATTTGTCCGTGACAACTTCTAGATTAGTCCTTCTTTTCTCCCACATTTTGCCCAGTATGGTAATCTTGATTCTTGATACTCCAATTTATGAGCTCTTTCTCTCTAGCTCTCTCTCGTGTGTGTTCCCTGACTTAAACTCGATATTCTTTTTTATATTTATTTATTTCATTTTTGTTGCCCTTGTTGTTTTTCATTGTTATTATTGTAATTGTTGTCATCGTTGTTGGATAGGACAGAGAGAAATGGAGAGAGGAGGAGAAGAGAAAGACACCTGCTGACCTGCTTCACCACCTGTGAAGCGATTCCCCTGCAGGTGGGCAGCTGGGGGCTGGGATCCTTCTGCCAGTCCTTGTGCTTCCTGCCATGTGTGCTTAACCTGCTGTGCTACTGCCCGACTCCCATGAGCTCTCTCTTATTCCACACTGACTCTGAGATCCTTAACAGCAGCCAGGAAATTATTTTTCTTCTTGCTTGGATGATATCATTTAAGTCTTTGTAGAGGTGGAAAATGCGGGTGGGCCTTCAGGATGTTGTTTGAAAGAATGTTATTTTCCAGGAATATCTGTAAGTGGTTGAACTTTCAGCATATTGAGTAATCATTATGGTTCAGGCACACCTAGGCAGATCCCAGGCAGAGGTCTGACTTTGACCTGGAATTCTTTTCAGTTCTAAGTCAAGGTGTTTGCTAGTTCTCTCTGAACCACTTCATTATTGACTCATACAGGATAATTTAATTGGAGGTTTTAATACTTAAATAGATGGGCTGAGCCAGTTCTCCTCTTACTCCCTCAGGATAATAATTATCTAACAGAGAATATCAGTGGCTACAACTAGAGTCTTTTTCATCTCACGTTGGTTCTGCTTTGGGGGTTCAAATAGATATTCAAAACTGAGACTTATTATTTTTTCATTTTCACACAAAAAGTCTGTATCTATAATATTCGTAGTCACTTGATGTTCTTAGTGTGAAGATTTAACTCTGATGAATTTATTCATTTCTAAATCTGAGCCAGTTATTTTGTGATGAGAGCACCTGGATTAAGGCAAACCTCTGCACAAACATCAGCATGATTTTCCCCACCCTTATTCACCAAAACAGAGATCTAGGGCCAATAAGATACCTCACTAGACAGGGTGTCTGCCTTGTCACACACAAGACCCAGTTCTGAGTCTGGTCCCCATAACCTTGACGGAATGATCAGCCCTGTGATTGACCTGGGGTAAAGAGGAGAGAGATGGGTGGAAGAAATAGCATAATGATTATTCAAAGAGACTCTCATGTCTGAAGCTTTAAGGCCCCAGATTCAATCCCCTGTACCACCATAAGCCAGAGTTGAGCAGTGCTCTGATATAAATAAATAAATAAATAAATAAATAAATAAATAAATAAAGGAGAGAGACAAGCCTGAGCATTTTGGTCCATGAGGTGCCAGGGATAGAACTGGGAAACTCAAGTATGAAAGTCTGATATACTACCAATTGAGTTATTTCCCTGGTTGCTCTCTTTCTTTTTTCTTTCTAATATGTTTGTTTATTTATTTATTTATTTATTTATTTATTTATTTTAACGGAAAAAAAAGATACAGAGAGAGAGATGAGAGTACTGATCTACTCTGGATAACAGTGGTTCTGGGGATTGAACTTGGGGCCTCAGAGCCTCAGACATGAAAGTCTTTTGCACAACCATTATGCTGTCTCCCCAGCCCTGTCTTTTTTCTTTTTTCAATTAATTAATTAATTAATTAATTATTGGATAGACATAGAGAGAATTTAAGAGGGGAAGGAGAGAGGGAGGGGGGAGAGACAGAGAGACAGCTGTAACCCTGTTTCACTACTCTTGAAGCTTTCCCCCTGCAGATAGAGACCAGAGGCTTGAACCTAGGACCTTGGGCACTGTACTGTGTGCATTTAACCAGGTGTGGCACCTCCTGGCCCTCTCCCTTTCTTTCTCTTTGTATCTGAAAAAGTCACCTTGGAGCAAAGAGCAATGAAGCCTTGGGAGATAGCTCAACAGGTAGAGTGTGGGGATCACATGTTTGAGGTTTCTGTTCCAGGCATCAGATATTGTGGGATAGTGCCTTTTTTCAGTCCAGGAGATGGCACAATAGCTAGAACATTGGACTTATAAATTCAAGGTCCTGGGGGCCAGGCGATGGCACACCTGTTTAAGCACTCACATTACAGTCCGCAAGCGCCCAGGTTCAAGCCCCTGGTTCCCACCTGAAAGGGAAAAGGTTTGCAGGAGATGAAGCAGGTCAGCAGGTGTCTTTCTCTTCTCCTCCTCTCTCCATTTCTCTCTGTCCTATCCAACAATGATGACAACAATTACAATAATAACAATGAAAAACAACAAGGGCAACAAAAATGAAATAAATAAATATAAAAAAGAATATCGAGTTTAAGTCAGGGAACACACACGAGAGAGAGCGAGAGAGAAAGAGCTCATAAATTGGAGTATCAAGAATCAAGATTACCATACTGGGCAAAATGTGGGAGAAAAGAAGGACTAATCTAGAAGTTGTCACGGACAAATGGAAAATATGGAATCATCAACTAAGACAATGCAAAAGAATTAATAGGCTACATTGTCATTTTAAAATTTTATTTATTTATTTATTCATGAGAAAGATAGGAGAAGAGAAAGAACCAGACATCACTCTGGTGAATGTGCTGCCGGGGATTGAACTCAGGACCTCATGGCTGAGAATCCAATGTTTTATCCACAGCACCATGGACCACACATTGTCATTTCTTATTTATTTTCAGTGCTTATTTATTGGACAGATAAAAAAATTAAGAGAGAAGGAGAAGACAGAGATAGAGAGAGGAGTTTTGGGAGTGGTGAAACAGGGCTGCAGGTGTCTCTCGGCTTTTCTTCCTATCACCCTTTCCCTCTCAATTTCTGGCTGTCTCTATCCAATAAATAAAGATAGATAATAAAAACTGAAAAAAATTTAATTAGGGAGTCAGGCGGTAGCATAGCAGGGTAAGCGCAGGTGGAGCAAAGTGCAAAGATAGGCATAAGAATCCCAGTTCGAGCCCCCGGCTCTCCACCTGCAGGGGAGTCACTTCACAAGCGGTGAAGCAGGTCTGCAGGTGTCTATCTTTCACTCCCCCTCTCTGTCTTCCCCTCCTCTCTCCATTTCTCTCTGTCCTATCCAACAATGACGACATCAATAACAACAATAATAACTACAACAATAAAAAACAAAGACAACAAAAAAGGGAATAAATATTTTAAAAAATTAACTAAGGGACAGGTGGTGGCACACCGGGTTAAACGCACACATTACAGTGCTCAAGGACCCAGGTTCAAGCCCCTGGTCTCTATCTACAGGGGGAAAGCTTCACAAGTGGTGAAGCAGGGCTGCAGGTGTCTCTCTGTATCTTTCTCTTTCTATCTCCACCTCCCCTCTCAATTTCTCTCGGTCTCTATCCAATAATAAATAACTTTTAAAAAATTAATTTAAAATTAAATTTAAGGTCCTAAGTTTGATCCCCAACATCACATATGCCAGAGTGATGCTCTAGTTCTCTCTCTCCTCCTTTCTATGTCAATCAGTAAGTAAATCCTGGGAGTCGGGCAGTAGTGCAGCGGCTTAAGCGCAGGTGGCGCAAAGTGCAAGGGACCGGCGTGCAGCGGGTTAAGCGCAGGTGGCGCAAAGTGCAAGGACCGGTGTAAGCATCCTGGTTCAAGGCCCCGGCTCCCCACCTGCAGAGGAGTCACTTCACAGGCAGTGAAGCAGGTCTGCAGGTGTCTCTCTTTCCCTCCCCCTCTCTGTCTTACCCTCCTCTCTCCATTTCTCTCTGTCCTATCCAACAATGATGACATTCTTCTTCTAGCGTAGCCAGTCAACAGCGTCAGGTTGAGCCTGATGTAAAGTTTCGAGACCTCCTTTGAATCTGGAGAGGTGGCAGTCGTTGACTATGTGGGTCATAGTCTGTCTGTAGCCGCAGGGGCAGTTCGGGTCGTCTCTGGCTCCCCAAATGATGGCATCATCAACAACAACAATAATAACTACAACAAGGGCAACAAAAGGGAAAATAAATAATAAAAAATAAGTAAATCCTTAATAATAATTACATAGACATTAGGAAGTACATTTATTTATTTTAATGTTTTATTTATTTATTCATGAGAAAGATAGGAGGAGAGAGAGAAAGAACCAGACATCACTCTGGCACATGTGCTGCCAGGGATTGAACTCAGGACCTCATGCTTGAGAGTCCGATTCTTTATCCACTGTGCCACCTCCTGGATCACTATTTATTTATTTATTTATGCTTGTCATCACTGGAGTTTCACTGATCTGAGCTGGATTTTTCAGATGGGCAAGAGAGCACACATCACTGAAGCTTCCTCCAGTGTGTTGGGGACCAGGCTCAAACCCAGGTTTGCACACATGACAAAGCAGTGCGCTATCCAAGTGACCAATTTTGCCAGCCCCACCAACCTTCAACAGAACAAAAAATATTACACAGCTTAGCATTTTTAAATTTTTATTTTATTTGCTTTTAAAAGTATTTATTTTATTTTGTCTTAATGAGAGAGAAATATACAGAGAAAAAAACCAGAGTACTGTTCATAGCTTGTTTGTAGTGGTGCTTGGGATTGAATCTGGGACCTCAGAGTCTGAGGCATGGAAGTCTTTTGGAGAACCGTTATGCTGTCTCTTCAGCCTTATTTTATTTGTAAAAACTATTTCATAACCTAACCCCTTTATAAGGATTTCAGATTGCATTGAAAACTTCTTTCTATCAGCATCAGTATGGTATACATGTGCGCTGGGAACTGAACACAGTACTCATGCTTGCAAGCTCAGTACTCTACTGCTGTCCCATCTCCCAGGACAACTTTCTTCTCCCTTCTCCTTCTCCTCCTCCTCCTCCTCCTCCTCCTCCTCCTCCTCCTCCTCCTCCTCCTCCTCCTCCTCCTCCTCCTCCTCCTTCTCCTTCTCTTTCTCCTTCTCCTTCACTAGAGCATTACTCATCTCTGGTTTATGGTGGTGCAGGGGCTTGAACCTGGGACTTTGGAGCCTCACACATGAGAGTCTCTGCAAAACCATTGTGTTATCTACCCTGACGCTCTCTCTCTCTCTCTTTCATATTTTTTAAAATTTATTATTGGTTAGAGTCAGAGAGAAATTGAGAAGAGAGGGAGAGGTAGAGAGGGGGAGAGGGGGCTGGGTGGTGGCACACTGGGTTAAGCACACATAGTATGAAGCACAAGGATCCACTCAAAGATCCCGGCTCCAGTCCCTGGCTCCTCACCTACAGGGGGGTCTCATCACAATTGGTGAAGCGGGTCTGCAGGTGTCTATCTTTCTCTCTCCCTCTCTGTCTCCCCATCTCCTTTCAATTTATCTCTGTCCTATCCAAAAAAACAAAACAAGACAAAACAAAATAAATAAAATAGGCCACAGGTGCAGTGGATTCATAGTGCAGGCACTGAGAGAGACAGAGCGACACCTATAGCCCTGCTTCACTACTCGTGAGGCTTTCCACTTGCAGATGGGTACCAGGGTCTTGACCCTGGGTTTTTGTGCACTGTAAGGTGTGTGCTTAACCACGTGCTCCTCCTCTCCCTCTTCTCTCTTTCTTTCTGGCAGTGCAAGGATGTCACTTTTTGTCCCCCCTAATTTATTAAACTTTGGTTCTGGGCCACTCAACCTTCAGAGACTGGCTCACCTCTGAAAAGTCCAGTGTTTTTTGTTTTTTTTTTTCCCACCATGGACTGTGTGTCTCTGTTTATGCTATTTCAGTGGAAACTAGAAAACTCCTGGTTAACTTTTTTTTTCTAATTTAAATTGTTATGAGACGATTATATATTTACATACAATTGTAAACAATAATACAGAGAGACCGATTTTACAGTTTGCCCAGATTTCCCCAGTGGTAACATCTTATAAAACAGTAGCATTATATACCAACCAGAATGCCGAAGTATAATCCTTTGATCTTCTCCAACTTCTCCAGTTTTAACTGTGTTAATGTAGATATCACATGTATATATACTATCATCCATATAGACTCATGTAACCATTACTACAGTCAAGGTACAGAATACTTTTAACATGAGGGTTCAACTCGAATTGTTTCTTCATAACAACCTGTCTTCCCTGCCTTTCCCACCCCCGTCTTCCTTTCCCCAATCACAACTAATCTGTCCACCATTTCTTAAATTTTGTAATTTCAGGATGATCTCACTCTCAGGCAGAAGTTGAAAAACAAGATCAGAAGAGAAAACACAAGTAGAACCTGAACTGGAATTGGCATGTTGCACCAAAGTAAAAGACTCTGGGGTGGGTGGGTGGGGGAGAATACAGGTCCAAAAAGGATGACAGAGGACCTATGAGGGTTGTATTGTTTTATGGAAAAACTGAGAAATGTTATGCATGTACACACTATTGTATTTATTGTCGAATGTAAAACACTAATTCCCCAATAAAAATTTTAAAAAATTGTAATTTCAAAAATGCTATATAAATAGACACTTTTCAAAAGTTTTCTTCATTTAGAGTGAGAAACATGTGCAGTGCTACAGTATTTCAAGAAGGGTAAAAGCCCTCTTCTGTTTTTTCATTCTATATGATGGAAAATATTTCCTACTAGCAAAGTAAAAGGGTAAAATTGACCCATTCTTTACGTATTTTTCTAAAGTTCTAGTTTTGTGATGGTATTTGAAGCCCAAGCCATGAACAACAAACCATCGTTTCTGTAAAAGAAAACTCTTCTTCCCACTGCTACTGAAGTAGTGCAGACTGGGGAGAATAAAAGACACTTTTGGCTGAAGGTTCATATATCAAATTGTCACACTCATTAATAAATGACAGAATTCAAATGTAGAAAGAAAAGTTTGATTTATACTTACGACCTAATAGTCCATTTCACATTCCATCTTGGAAGCAAATATTCAGGGGGGAAACGTGTGCTTTCCTTTGAACATAGAGGTGTCATTGTGGAGTCAAGATCATTAAGGTACAAATACTGGACTTTGTTAAAAGTATATCACATTCTTTTGCTTCCTTCTCTAAAAATGGCAACATGGTCAATGAAGACTGTGGATTAGGACTCACTGCCTGGATTAGGAATCACTGTTTTTTTTCTCATGTGAACTCAACTGTCTTTGTTGTTCTAGGTTGCTCCTTACTGCCCAGTTAAAGTAGGATGTTCTCACTACATCTAGTTGGAATCTCCCCTCTGGTTTTCTGCTTGGTTAATTTGAGCCATTTTTTCCTTTCCCACGCTCAACAACACAGCATTCTGATTTCAACATCTCTTTTCTTCTGCTGCTGTGGAGTCATCTAAGGAATTTCACCTGCTGTGTGTTTCCCATGGACCAATTAAAATGGGAGAGAGAGGGAGCGGGAGAGAACAACAAAGAAGAACAGCATAGAAGAAATAAGAACAGAATAAGAACAGCAACAACAAAATAAGAACAGCAAAGAAGAAATTACCAAGTGCTAAACAGAGTAGGGCCTTTTGTTAGGTTTCAGTGAATTACTGAGCTGATTTTTTTGTTTGTTTTGTTTTGTAATTTTTTCTTTCTTTCTTTCTTCCCTTTTGTTGCCCTTGTTGTTTTATTGCTGTAGTCATTATTGTTGTCATCGTTGTTGGATAGTACAGAGAGAAATGGAGAGAGGAGAGGAAGACAGAGAGAGGGAGCGAAAGATAGACACCTGCAGACCTGCTTCACCGCCTGTGAAGTGACTCCCCTGCAGGTGGGGATCTAGGGGCTCGAACCGGGATCCTTATGCCAATCCTTGCACTTTGCACCACCTGTGCTTAACCCGCTGTGCTACCGCCTGACTCCCCTGAGATGATGTTTTTAAATAATCTTTGATACTGTCATCGCAGAGATGAGTGAACCAACTGAAGTGGAAAAACTAAGAAATGGAAGTACAGAGAGATCTGGAGGGCAGCGATAGATAGCATAATGGTTATACAAAGATACTCTCATTCCTGAGGTTCCAAATCCCAGGTTCAATCCCCTACACCACCATAAGCCAGAGCTGAGCAGTGATCTGGTAAAGTAAAGTAAAATAAAATAAAATAAAAGAGGGGGCTGGGTAGTAGTGCACACAGTACAAAGTGCAAGGACCCACGCAAGAATCTTGGTTGGAGCCCCTGGCTCCTGTAAGGAGTGGCACTTAACGAGTAGTGAAGCAGGTCTGCAGGTATCTATCTTTTCCCATCTCTATCTTCCCTTCATCTCTCTCTTTTAAACTTTTATTTATTAATGTAAAAGATAGGGAGAGGGAGACAGAGAGGGAGACAGAGAGAGAGAGAGAGAGAGAGAGAAGCAGATATCACTCTGGTACATGTGCTGCTGCGATTAAACTCAGGACCTCATGCTTGGGACTTCAGTGCTTCATCCATTGTACCACCTCCCGGACTACTCTTCCACTCCTCTCTCAATTTCTCTCTTTCCTATCCAATAAAATAATGGAAAAAATGGCCTTCAGGAGCAAATGGCCTCTAGGAGCAGTGGATTTGTAGTGCCGGCACTGAGCCCCAGCTATAACCCTAGAGGCAAAAAAATAAATAAATAAAGTAAAAGCATAAACAGTTAAAAAGAGAGAAGGGAGAGATCTGGAAAAGTAAACCCATCCTAGATGTACAACTTGAAGACTCCTAAAATTAAAACCAAAGGATCAGTGGTCCTAACTACTATGGTGGCCTGCCTTCTGTTTTAAAGGCAACTAGTATCAGTGATTAAATAATGTAGTAGTAACTTGAGAACAAGAAAACCTACCTGCGCTGTATCATTTTGAATACCTATTAAGAGGGAGCAAAGGAGGCCAGTCTGAAAGACTCTCCGCAGTGTGTAATTATGCTCTTTGAAAGCATGGCTCATCCATGGATCTCAAAGGATACTACCAACTTCAATTATTTTTCATAGCACCTCTGCGAAACCATTATTCCCTACAGACAGATGAAGAAACTGAGACAGAGGTTACCAGGCACCTCCAACCACACCATGAATCACCTGCAGAGCTGCCTCTATTACAGCTTTATCATTTAACTTAATTGGCCATTTCCAACTGAAGAGAGAATGCTTGAGTGGGTGGCACTTTAAATTTTGCCACCTTCTTCTTTTTCTTTCTTTTTTTGCTCTGGCAGCATAGATGACTGAATTTCTTTTAAGATGAAATGCTGTTTGAAGATTTATTTTAATGGAATGTGTGTATGGAAATATGTTAAAATATTATTCAAGACACAAGCCAGAACATATGTATATGCCTAAAGAATAACACCTCCCCCCCAAAAAAAAGAATAACAGCTCAAATAGAACCTTTTGTCTTCCATCATTAGCTTTGTTTTTTAATATATTTTTAAAAATTATATATATATATATTTGTATTTATTGGATAGAGACAGAGAGAAATCCAGAGAAAAGAGGAAGATAGGGAAAGAGAGGCACCTGCAACACAGCTTTATCGTTACAAAGTGATGTTTGGGGGCTTGAACCCAGGTCCTTGCACATTATAATATGTACTCAACTAGGTGTGCCCCCTTCCATTCTCCTACTTATTTTAGTGAGAGGGGAAGGAGAGAGAGAGAGAGAGAGAGAGAGAGAGGAGAGAGAGAGAGAGAGAGAAGGAAGATCAGGGTACTGCTGAGCTCTAGTTTATCATAGTGCTGGGGACTGAACCTGGGACCTTTGGTGCCTCAATCTGGAAAATACTTTGTAAAACCACTTGCTATCTTCCCAGCAGCTCCATCAGTTAGCTTTACATAAAAACAAATACAAAATACAAATGCATCCTGTATAATCTTAGAGCACTGGTATCTGGAATGGTCTTTAGCTCAGATCCTTTGATTTTGGCCACACTGCTTTCTGGAAACCTACTCTAATTGTTAGGCCACACCCTCATTTGTCCTTCTGTGTTCTTATAATAATGATACTCTGTACCATATAATTGAGCACTGCATTGCACTGTATTTACACTCTTCGGTTCCTCTGATTTTTCAGTTAAACAACACAGTGGTTCAGTGACCCTTATACTATGTTTGGAATAGGGAATGCCTAATGAGTGCCAACAAGACTGTAAACTCCAGGAGGACCCAGCCTGAGTCTTATTATGTCATTACTTCCAATAATTTCTGAATACACTGCAGGCACCTAACACACGCTGTTGGTTTGACTTAATAGGATTAATAGACTTCGGTGTAGGCCAAAAATGAAGTAAAGCAGTGGTTCATTAAATTCACCAAGAAAGGAGGCTTAATTTCAATATCTATTTCAAGTCAAAATGAACCTACGTGAGAGTCTTATATTCCATTCAGCCCTGGCAAAGACATAGAATAGGAAATGGTTGGCTGGCAAATGCATATCCCACTTCCAATGTACCTATAATGTGAAATGATGTACTTGTCTGTTCAGAAATTCAAAACCTATCACACAAGCTTCAATTTCTCTAATATTAAGGATGGGAGGCCTCACTTATCCTAGGAGAGCCAGTGTACAGAAAGAGCCCTCATGGAGTGGCCTGGGAAGTGGTGCTTTGGACTCTCAAGCATGGGGTCCTGTGTTTGAACCCCACCATCAGATATCCTAAAGCGATGTTTTTATTCTTTCTCTCTTCCTTCCTCTCTCTTGTTAATAAATAATTACTATTGGGGCTGGAAAGACAGCATAATAGTTATGCAAAGTACTTACATGCCAGAGGTCCTACAGTCCCAGATTCAATCCCCAGCACAACCATAAACTTGAGCTGAGCAGTACTCTGGTCTTTCTCTGTATATTTCTCCATGTAGCTCACTCGTTAAAATAAATAGAAAATATTTTAAATCTGAAAACTAAACTAAAATAAAAAGCCTTTCAAGAGTCATAATAAATGTCTTCCAACCTTTCATTCAAAGCCTCCTTTTTCAGTTCTTTAAATGTCCCTGGTTGACTTCCAGAAGGGGTGGCCATATAGTAAGCACATATAGTCCAGACTTCCCCAAAATAACAAATACCTACAACTATCAATCTTAACAAACCTCACCAATCACAGCTGAGACATTTGCAGAAGCACTGCAGCATCAAGGATGAAAAGTAGATTTAATACTTCCAGTTCTCTAACTGCCTACATCATAGAAATAATAATCATATTTTCTTTTTTTAAAGATGCTATTTATTTATTAATGAGAAAGATAGGAGGAGAAATAGAGAAAGAACCAGACATCACTTTAGTACATGTGCTGGCAGGGATTGAACTAGGTATCTCCTGCTTGAGAATCCAATGCTTTATGCATTGTGCCATCTCTCGGACCACATAATCATATTTTCTTTAACCCAAGTATTTAATGTCTCAGATTTGTAAAATGATCAAATTCTGACACTGGGATTAAATACTTTTAGTAGATCATATATTCACTCATCTCTGTAATGGCAGTATCAAAAGATATCTAAATATATATATATATTAGATATCTTCTGATACTGCCATTACAGAGATGAGTGAACCAACTGAAGTGGAAAAATTGAGAAATGGAAGTAAAGAGAGATCTGGAGGGCAGGGATGGATAGTATAATGGTTATGCAAAGAGACTCTCATGCCTGAAGCTCCAAATTCCCCGGATCAATCCCCCACACCACCATAAGCCAGAGATGAGCAGTGCTCTGGTTAAAAAAAACAGACAAAAACAGACATTACTCTGAGGATTGAACTTCAGACCTCATGCTTGAGAACCCAGTGCTTTATCCACTGTACCACCTCCTAGGCCACACATTTTCTTTCTTTTTAAAAAATTTTTTTTAAATCTTTTTTATATTTATTTATTTTCTCTTTTGTTGCCCTTGTTTTTTATTGTTGTTGTTGTTACTGATGTCATCATTGTTGGATAGGACAGAGAGAAATGGAGAGAGGAGGGGAAGACAGAGAGGGGGAGAGAAAGATAGACACCTGCAGACCTGCTTCACTGCCTGTGAAGCAACTCCTCTACAGGTGGGGAGCCAGGGGCTCGAACCAGGATCCTTATGCCGGTTCTTGCACTTTGTACCACCTGCACTTCCCGCTGCGCTACTGCCCAACTCCTGCCACACATTTTCTAACGCAGTTACAGAAACTAGATATAGGCTAAGGCCGAGGGTCCTAGGTACATATGTGCATGTATCCATAAGCAGGGGGCAATTATATACCTCAAAGTAAAAGTGCTTAATATCTCTCCACAATTAGATTTAGACCTACTAAGTCTGGCATTTGGGTTATATCATTGTGATATACAGTTATTTGCATTATATGTGTTCTTTAAGGTTGCAAGTAACACTCTGCCCTAATCCTGCTTACTAGTTCTACTCTCAACTCTGACACTATCTTCCCAGACAATATTTCTAGTCCATTCCCATGCTAGCTATCAAGCTCAAGCAAAGATTATTTAGACATAGGCTCCTAGGAACATTCCTAAAATATATTTCCTAGCTTCCTTCTTCAATAAGGTTCCTACTTTCATCTGCTCTATTCCTACTTTATGGTACCTGTTTATTAAACACTTAATCTGCTTTCCATCTAACTGCATTTCAGCCACCAAGTTCCAGATGCTACTATGATTCTATCCTGACTTTCCTGGACAGGGGTCCTCACCAATGCTTCCTGGAACATCATCTTTCCAGAGCCCTAATCCACTAGAGAAAGACAGAAACAGGCTGCAGGTATGGATTGACCTGTCAATGTCCATGTCCAACAGAGAAGCAATTACAGAAGCAGGAACTTCCAACTTCTGCACTCCAAAATTTTTTTCGGTCCATACTCTGGGAGTATGGACCCAAGATCCTTGTGGGATGCAGAAGGTGGAAGGTCTGGCTTCTGTAATTGCTTCCCCGCTGAACATGGGTGTTGAAAGGTTGGTCCATACTCCCAGCCTGTCTCTCTTTCCCTAGTGGGGAAGGGCTCTGGGGAAGCGGAGCTCCAAGGCACATTGGTGGGGTTGTCTGTCCAGGGAAGTCTGGTTGGAATCATGCTAGCATCTGGAACCTGGTGGCTGAAAAGAGAGTTAATATACAAAGCCAAACAAACTGTTGACTAATCATGGACCTAAAGGCTAGAATAGTGCAGATGAAGTGTTGGGGGGTACTCCATTTTGTAGATAGCTAGTAGGCATATTTTAGTTATATTTCAAAGGGCCTGTAGCTATACTAGTTTTTTTTTTTTTTTTTTTTTTTTTTTGCCTGAGCCTGAAATCTTATATGCAGGTGAATCCTAATTATTGTCTGGGGAGATGATGTCATGGCTGGGAAAAGGACCAGAAAGCTGGATCAGGGGAGAGAGTAGATCCCTAATATGGGAAAGGGGTATAAATATTGTTGACTGTAAACTCCATCATTTTGATGTGATCTGGGGCCCATAATTAGCTTAGGAGCCTGTGTGACCTCTACATCCCTCTAGATCTGAGCTCACATTCTGTGGTCATGAGTAGGAACATTCCATGCTGCCCCAGTATTAACCCATCTTCCTCAGGTATAGCATAGAGTATGTTGTCCATCCTCCCTTAGGAGGATGGAACATTCTCTAAGTTTTTTTTTTAAATATTGAATATACTTTTAAATTTTATTTATTTATTTATTTTCCCTTGTGTTGCTCTTTTTTATTGTTGTTGTTATTGATATTGTCATTGTTAGATAGGACAGAGAGAAATGGAGAGATGAGGGGAAGACAGAGAGGGGGAGAGAAAGAGAAATACCTGCAGACCTGCTTCACCACCTGTGAAGCGACTCCCCTGCAGGTGGGGAGCTGGGGGCTTGAACCAGTATCTCAGTTTTTAAATTTAGAAGGAGGGAGAAATACCACAGCATGGAAGCTTCCCCCAGGGTCTTAGCACTCTCCTTTGGTGTTGGTGTTCAAACTGGGACTCAAGCATGGCAAGACCCCTGCTCTATCCAGTGAGCTAGCTCTTTGGTCTCATTTTTATTTTATTTGTTTAAAAATTTTTATTATCTTTATTTATTGGGTAGAGACAGCCAGCAATCAAGAGGGAGGGGAATGATAGAGAGGTAGAGAGACAGAGAGACACCTGCAGCCCTGCTTCACCTCTCCCAAAGCTTTCCCCCTGCAGGGGGGGACCGGGCACTTGAACCCAGGTCCTTGCGCATTGTAACATGTGCACTCAACCAGGTGCGCCACCACTCAGCCCCTCATTTTTATTTATATTTATCTCATCCTTGAGAGTCCAGTGCTTTATCCACTGCACAATCTCCCAGACCACTATTTATTTATTTATTACTGGATAGAGACAGAAAGAAATTGAGGGGGGGAGGTAGAGAGGGAAAGAGAGAGACACCTGCAACCTTGATTCACCACTCATAAGGCTTCCCCCCTGCAGGTAGGGACCAGGGACTTCAACCTGGGTCCTTGCTCACTGAAATATGTATGCTTAACCAGGTGTGCTACCACCTGGCCCTATTTTTAAAAACTTTTTAATGAGAGAGATACAGAAAGGAAGATATATATAAGGAGAGAGAGGAAAAAATACCAGACCGTTCACTGGCATGTGGTGGTGCTGGGGACTGAACCTGGGACCTCAGAGTCTCAAGCATGAAAGTCTTTCCGAATATCCATTATGCTCTCCCCCAGCCCTCATTGTTGTCTTTTGATCATGGGTGACAGAGAGAGAGATAGAGGGAAAGAAAAGGAGAGAGACACTGTAGGGATGCTCCACTGCTCATGAAGTCTCCCCCCTGCAGATGGGGACTGAGGACTTGAACCAATGTTTTTGATCATGGTAAGACATGGACTCTACTGGATGCACCACCTCCTAACCCTATTTGTTTGTTTGTTTATTTAATTTATTTACAAGTGAGAGAGGGAGAAAGAGAATTAGAGAATCACTCTAGCATATGTGGTAACAGGGATCAAACTCAGCCCCTGCGAGTTTTTGAGTTGTATTTTTGCCTTTGCACCACCACCAGTGCTCAACGTGCAACTTGTAGATGAAGTTTTCCCACTCCGTGAATTAGTTTGTTTGCTCATTCTCTCACTCATTCTGAAAAACTGAACTGAAAAAATTCACTTGGGGCTGGGTGGTAGCATACTGAGTGGAGCACACCCGTTACAGTGTGCAAAGACCCAGTTTCAAGTCCCTGGTTCCCACCTGGGGGTGGAAGAGGTGGGGAGAGCTTCACATGGAGCAAAGCAGGACTGCAGGTGTTTCTCTTTCTCTCTTCCTCTCTATCTCCTCTTCGCTCAATTTCTCCCTTTCCTATCAAATTAAAAAATAATAAATAAATAAAATATTTTTTAAAAAATTAACTCAGATGATCCGGGAGATGATGCAGTGGATAAAGCATTAGACTGTCAAGTATTAGATCCTGAGTTCAAACCCCAGCAGCATATGTACCAGAGTGATGTCTGGTTATTTCTCTCTCTCTCTTCCTATCTTTAATTATTTATATCTATATATATTTAACCAGGGCACTGCTTATCTCAGGTTTACGGTGGGGCTGGGGATTGAACCTGGGACCTTTGGTACCTCAGGCATGAAAGGATTTTACATAACCATTATGCTATCTCCCCACCTTCTCTCTTCCTATCTTTCTCATAAATAAGTTTTTAAAAAGTCTTTTAAAAAGTCAACTCAATGCTTACTAATGGACCAGAGAGTAAGCTGATCACTGGGAAAAGAATGAGGGAGGTATGGTTCCTGACAATTTTTATGTTTTTAGAATTATTTTTAACATTTCAATTTTAATTGACTAGACACGCTAAGGATCACATATATCTTTTTATTACTTCTACCTGTTTTTTTATTATAATTTTTAAAATATTTATTTATTTATTGAATATAGACAGCCAGAAATCGAGAGGGGAGGGGAAGGGAGAGAGGGAGAAAAACAGAGAGATGCCTGCAGCCCTGTTCTACCACGCATAAAGCTTCCCTCCTGCAAGTGGGTCCTTGAGCATTGTAACATGTACACTCAACCAGGTGAGCCACCACCAGTCCCTCTTTTACCTATTTTTGTGGTTTGGAATCATATGCCCAGGTAGGTCTTCCTATCAAATAGATAAATCAGAAAAGAAAAGAAAAAAGAGTCTGGATTTGGACTACATATTCAAAGTCAGATCATGAGGCAGCCAATTTAGTTAACTCAAGACAAAAAAAAATAGCTAGAAGCATTTTCATTGCCTATGAGAACAGCTCAACTGGTGATTCACCATATGATTTAGGTGAGTCACATCACCTCTGTGTCTGGGGTGCCTCAGCTGTAAATTACAGAGATACCCGGCGTATAATGAATGAGACACAAAGACAGAGTGCAAGAGTAGCAGACCAATTATTGTATTGTGCCTAAATTTATCTGTTTTATGTATTCTTAATTTCACATGTTAGAAAACAGAGCTGACCTGGATACACAAGTAAATCTATTGGAGAGCCACTTGAATGGCAGGGTTTATGTACAGTTTTTGTAAGTGTGCACAGCAACAATTTCTCCAATTATCCTTGCACAATACCCCTATACTTTATTTGTTTTTTTTTAAGTCAAATTCCTTTTAATTTTTTATTATCTTTATTTATTTACTGGATAGAGTGTCGTATGCTTTACATTGGTTTGTTCTAGCCCTCCCCCGCCAAGAGAATTGGATCAGTCCAATTAATTTCACGGGCCTGCTTGGCCCCACCCCAAGGAACCCCGAGGGAGGGTTCCTGAGTTCCTGAGTTCGAGAGTTTGAGAGTGACAGAGTAAGAGAGAGTTCCACAGTGGAAGAGTTTCAGAGGGTTCCCAAGTACGAGAGTTCCAGAGTGCCAGAGTTGGAGAGTTCCTGGGTTCCTGAGTTCCAGAGTAAAAGAAAGAGTGCTTGCGCCGCCGCAAAGAGACAGCAGAGTTCTGTTTGGTGATTAGTTTGTCTTAGTTTATGAATCGTTGTTCCTGAATAAAGAAATACAGCTTCCCTGCCCAGCCGTATGTCTCTGGTCGTCTCTGTTAACCACCCGTGAAGCAAACCAGCCCGGCAAGAGCCTTCCGAAAATTTTAACAACAATAGAGACAGTCAGAAATTGAGAGGGTTGGGGTGATAGGGAGGGAGAGAGAGACAGAGAAACACCCACAACACTGTTTAACCACTCACAAAGCTTTCCCCCTGCAGGTGGGGACCAGGGTCTTGAACTTGGGTCCTTGCACATTGTGACGTGTATTCTCAACCAGGTGTGCCACCACTGGGTCCCACCCCCTATACTTTTAATTGAAATGTAAGGGGTACCTATGCATTGAGTGGAAGGCAAAGAGATAATGTGTGTACAGGTTTCTGAGTGCCATGGAAATGGTAGGGAAACTGGATAAATGAATTTTATAACTTTATATTATTGATTAATCAGATACTAGTCCACAGCTACTTCACTTTGTGTTGAACTAGCCCATAATTAGTCTGGCAAACTCTAATTAGTAAGGACTCCTTGAGCTTTTATAGAGGATTCATCTTTTTTGAAGCTCTCTAATGTACATTTACTCAGATGACCTTTATAACAACCCTTTGAGGTAGATAGGATAGGAATTACATCCCCATGTATTAATATTTGTTACATTTGATTCCATACTACTGATTTTCATTGATGCCAATATTTATTTATAATTCATACTTAATATAGATATTATTTATTTTTTGTCTGTCACTAGGGCTTTATGCTTTGTGCACACATTTCTATTTTCAGATAGAGACAAACTGAGGGAGAGAGGAAAAGATCACAGTATCAGAGCTTCCCCCAGTGCAGTGGGGATTAGGCTCACACCTGGATCTCACACATAACAAAGCAACACACTATCCAAATGGAACTATTTCTCCATTCCTTTCCATTAGCGTACTAGAAAAGTCCTGATGCATTTTTGCATAAAAATACATAGAAAATATGCCATGACTTTTCTGACTGTTCAATATTAGTTTTTTTTTTCCAATACTAGTTTTTATAGACCATATAAGAACATAATGTTGTGGAACATACCTAAAATAGACTTCCTAGCTTCTATCCACCCTAAAATCCCTATTCTCATCTGCTCTATTCCTACTTTATGGTTCCTGTTTGTTAAATATTTTGTCCTGTTTTATATCTTACCACCTTCCAGCCACCGACTTACAGATACTACTCCAATTTCATCCTGAAGTCCTTGGGAAGATGACCTCATCAATGTGTCCCGGAACCTCACTCCTCCAAAGCCCTACCCCTTTAGGGAAATATAGAAACAGGCTGGGGGTATGGATTGACCTGCTAATGCCTGTGTCCAGCAGAGAAGCAATTACAGAAGCCAGATTCCCACTTTCTGCACCCCATAAAGAATTTTGGTACACACTTCCAGAGAGGTAAATGTCAAGGGGAGATGACCAGAGGGCTCTGAATTCCAATTCCATCAGGACCTGGAGAGAAAAGAGGAGGAAAAAAAAAGGGGGGAAGGACACTCAGAAGTAGTAGGTGTGACTTAGAAGGGAAGAGAAGGGTGGGGGAGGTTGGGGGTGCAGCTGGTTAAGTGCTCACATTACAGTGCACAAGGACCTTGGTTCAAGCCCCTGTCCCCACTTGCATCGGTGGGGGGGAGCTTCACAGGTGGTGAAACAGGTCTGCAGATGTCTCTCTGTCTGTCTCCCTTTCCCCTCTAAAATTCTCTCTGTCTTATCAAATAAAATACATAAAGTTAAAAAAATAATTTTGTTAAAATCATATGAAAATGAAAGGAAGTGGGGGAGTCGGGCGGTAGCACAGCAGGTTAAGTGCACGTGGCACAAAGCACAAGAACTGGCATAAGGATCCCAGTTCAAGCCCCTAGCTCCCCGCCTGCAGGGGCGTCCCTTCACAAGCTGTGAAGCAGGTCTGCAGGTGTCTATGTTTCTCCCCGCCGTCTTCCCCTCCTCTCTCTATTTCTCACTGTCCTAACAACAACAACATCAATAACAACTACAACAACAATAAAAAACAAGGGAAACAAAAGGGAAATTAAATAAATATATTTTTTTTAAAAAAAGAAAGGAAGTGAAGGCAGGATAAATATATAGAAAAAATGGGCAAATATATGTAAATATAGATAGATAGTTATAGAAATAATATAGTCAACCCATATCTGTGATCTTGGGAGAACTAATGAAGTTTCTTTTTTAAATTTCTTTCTTTTAAATTTTTTTATTATCATTATTTATTTATTTATTTATTTATTTATTGGATAGAGACAGGCAAAAATCAAGACGGCAGAGGGAGACAGGTAGAGAGACAGAGAGATACTTGCAACAATGCTTCACCACTTGAAAAGTTTTCCTCTTGCAGGTGGGGACTAGGGGGCTCGAACCTGGGTCCTTGTACATTTTTAATATGCACTCGACCAGGGGCACCACCACTTGGCCCCATAATGCAGTTTCCAGTGATAGGAATGGGGACACAGAACTCTGGTGGTGGGAAAGGTGTGGAATTATACCCCTGTTATCTTCTAATTTTGTAAATCAATATTAAATCACTAATTAAAAAAAGAACATAATATTGTGTAGAGGGTGAGTGGGTGTGGCTCAACAGTAGAGCATAGGACATGTATGCATGAAGCGCTGGGTTTGATTCCAGTATTTAATGAGAAAATACTTTCTGGTTGGTTGGGAAGACAGCATAATGGTTCTGCAAACTGACTTTCATGCCTGAGACAAAGTTCCTAGGTTCAATATCCAGCAACACCATAAGCCAGAGCTGAGCAGTACTCTAGTAAAAAATAAAAAAACAAAACAAAACAAAGCAAAAAACGCTTTTCATACTTTAGCCAAAAATACAGAGACCCCTATGTAGACTAGTGGATTTCAAAAAATAAGTTCCTAGTACATTGTAACATGCAGTGGTGATCTGAATTTTCTATCTCATGAAATAAATCTTTTTAAGAAGAAGGGAGGAAGAAGTGAAAGAGAACTTTGGGTGTGAGTGCCCAATGAAACTATACTCATGTGTCATTGACCCCCTCTCCTCAAGACAAATGAAAACCCAGCAAAAAGCCAATGTGACAAAACAAACAACAATAAAAAGGAATGTTTATCCCAGCAATCCCATTAGGAAATGGGGCCAGGACATCGACAAACGTTTCACCGAGGAAGAGATCCAGAGGGCCAACACATATATGAGAAGGTACTCAAAGTCACTGATCATCAGAGAAATGCAAATAAAGGCAACAGTGAGATACCACTTTACACCTGTGAGAATGTCACATATTAGAAAGGCCAGAAATGACAAATGTTGGAGAGAATGTGGAGTAAAAGGGACACTTCTGCACTGCTGGTGGGAGTGCAAAATGGTTCAACCGTTGTGGAAAGCAATTTGGAGACTTATTGGGACATTAGGAATGGAACTACCCTACAACCCAGCAATTCCTCTCCTGGGGATTTACCCAAGAGGACAGAAACACCTATCAGAAGAGATTTATGTACACCTATGTTCATAGCAGCACAGTTTATAATTGCCAGAACCTGGAATTACTCCAGATGTTCAATATCAGATGAGTGGTTAAAAAATTGAGTATATATATGATAGAATATTACTCAGCTGTTAAAAACAATGAGGTTGTCTCCTTTGTATACTTCTGGGTGAAACTTGAAGGAAAAATGTTGAGTGAGATAAGCCAAAAAGAGAAGGACAAATATCCAATGATCTCACTTATTCGCAGGACTTAAGAAAGGGACGGGGAGGGAGAGCACAAAGTACAACATGATCTGGACATGGTGTATTGTACCAAATCAAAGGACTCTGGGGAGGGTGGTGGTGGGGAAGGGAAGACAGGAAGAAAACTCTGGGGGCCTATTACATAATGAAACTGTATGCATATGTCAGTCATTGCACTGTAAAGCATTAACCCCACCCTCTCAATGAATGTTTATCATAGGATGCTGCAGCAAAGTTTTAGAAGAGAAAGAATCAAAGGACAGGAGATGAATATAAAGGATTCTTGTATATTCTTAGATACCATCATAGTACTTGTATTTACTGAATTCAGTCAGTAGTTCAGTATAATAAATTTTATGCATATGAATGAAAAAGAAGTTTTATGTTAAAGAAAAAAAGAATACAATGTATCACACCTGCTAAAGGAGACCTTCCCAAGTGGTGGGACAATGCTGCAGAGGTCTCTCCTCCCTTTCCCAGCTCCCCTTTCCTCTATCACTCACCCTCTATCAGAAGAAAAAATGGCCGCTGGGAAGGGTGGAGTTATTATGTAGACACTCTGCTCCACTGATAAACTTGATGGTAAAAAATAATAAAATAATAAATCTGGAGGTTTAATAGTAGAAAAACAATAAAAGTGTAAGGATAGCAGAGGATATTCTTTTTATGAATCAAATAAATAACCAAGACAAATCTCGTTGAAAGAAAAACAGGTTTTTCCGGAGGAGTTATCTTATTCTCTTAATGATTAACACTAGTCTTTGTTAATATTTTACTAAGGAACCCAGGCACAATGTTTATTTAATGGAAAATCAGATTGTTTTCAGCAAGTTTTTCTTGATTAATTTTTTTAATTTATTTTTTTTCTTTTTTATTTAAGAAAGGATTAATGAACAAAACCATAGGGTAGGAGGGGTACAATTCCACACAATTCCCACCACCCAATCTCCATATCCCACCCCCTCCCCTGATAGCTTTCCCATTCTCTATCCCTCTGGGAGCATGGACCCAGGGTCATTGTGGGTTGCAGAAGGTAGAAGGTCTGGCTTCTGTAATTGCTTCCCCGCTGAACATGGACGTCTTGATTAATTTTGTGAGGTCTTTTGATTTTAATACAAATTCCTCTGAAAAATCACTAAGTGCTCAACGCCCATGTTCAGCGGGGAAGCAATTACAGAAGCCAGACCTTCTACCTTCTGCAACCCTCAATGACTCTGGGTCCATGCTCCCAGAGGGATAGAGAATGGGAAAGCTATCAGGGGAGGGGGTGGGTTATGGAGATTGGGTGGTGGGAACTGTGTGGAGTTGTACCCCTCCTACCTTATGGTTTTGTTCATTAATCCTTTCTTAAATAAAAAAAAAAGAAAAATCACTAAGTGCTCATGAATGTGCTTATGTGCTCTCTCTCTCCCTCTCTCTTTCTCTCTCTCTCTTCTCCTCAATAAAATTGTCAGTAATCTGGCAGAAGCAGAACCTAATCTCTGCCAAACAAACCTCCAATATTTAATGAGAAAACACATTTTTGATGCTTTAGCAAAAAATGCAGAGCCCCTTACATAAGCTAATGGAATTAAAAAGAAATCCCTAGTAACAGAATAAAGTTAAAGAAATACAATACACAAACTAAAAAATGATTCTTTGTTGTTGTTGTTGTTTGCTTGTTTTATGAAGCCAAGGTGTTGAGCATGGATGATTTCACTATTGCCAGGTCAACTTTTTTTTTCTCATTTAAATAGAGACAGAGTGGTGGTGGTGGTAGCAGGGAGGAGACCACAGTGTCCAAGCTCCCTCTAATGCTGTAGCACTTCTCCTGTGGTGCTAGAGCTGAAGACTGGACATGGCAAAGTATTCACCCCACCTGGACATGGCAAGGTATGCACCCTACTGGAACACCACTCTGGCATTTGAGATGCTGGGAATCAAGTTCACAACATTATGCCTTAAGGTTCAATATCTGATCCACGGTGGCACCTCAAGAACACAGCTTAAACCTTTTTTGTTTGTTTGTTTGTTTGTTTGTTTGTTTTTACCAGAGCACTGCTCAGCTCTCATTTAGGGTGGTGTGCGAACTGAACCTGGGACTTTGGAGTCTCAGGCAGTAGAATTTCTTTGCATAACCATTATGCTGTCTAACCCTGCCCCTATTTAAACATTCATATCTTAATTATCTATAGTACCTTTGTTTTTCATATTTTATTTATTTATTTTTATTATTGGATAGAGAAAGAGAGAAATTGAGAGGGCAGGGGGAGATAGGGAGAGAGACAGACACTTGAAGCCCTGCTTCACCACTCGTGAAGCTTTCCCCCTGCAGGTGGGGACTAGGGGCTTGAACCTGGGTCCATGTGCACCGTAACATATGCACTTAACCAGGTGTGCTACCGCCTGACCCCTCCCTGTAATTTTTTTTTTAACTTCTGGTAGAAGACTGGGAAACAGTTTATCTGGTAGATCATAGGACTTGCATGCCTGAGGCTCCAAGTTTGATCTTTGACACTGTGTATAATGGAGTGGTAATCAGGTTCTGTTTCTCTTTAAGTAAATAAATGATTCTTAAAAAAAAATGTCAGGGGCTGGGGCAGTGGCACACCTGGTTAAGTACCCATGTTACCATATGTAAGGACCCAAGTTCAATCCCCTGTCTCCACCTGCGGGGAGTGTGGGGGGTGGGAGGGGAACACTTCACAAGCAGTGAAGCAGCGTAACAGGTATCTCTTTTTCTCTCTCCCTATCTATCCCACTCCTTTCTCAGTTTCTCTCTGTCGTATCAAATTAAATAAAGTTTAAAAGATCTTTAGATAAATAAATAAAATCTGGGAAATTAAAAAAATAATAAAGTTTAGTTTTCTCTTGGTTTCTTACCCCTTATTTATTTTGTACCAGTATTCTTCCAGTATTTATTTATAAGCCTAAAGTTAACAAGTAAAGGTCCATGCAAAAAGATTTCTTATGCCGTTGTCATTTAATAATATAGGAACTTGGAAATCCCAGAGAGAGTAAGCTTGGGGAAAAATAAACAGAACTAATATACACAAAGCCAATTGGCTATATTTGTTGTAATTAGTGGTTTAGGAGAAAAGAAAGACAGTTCAATGACTAACATTCATCTAGTTTTATTTACCTTAAGATTTTAATTTTGGGGAATCAGGCAGTAGTGCAGCGGGTTAAGCGCAGGTGGCGCAAAGCGCAAGAACCTGCTTAAGGATCCCGGTTCAAGCCCCCAGTTCCCCACCAGCAGGGGGGTCGCTTCGCAGGCGGTGAAGCAGGTCTGCAGGTGTTTATCTTTGTCGCCCCCTCTCTGTCTTCCCCTTCTCTCTACATTTCTCTCTGTCCTGTCCAAGAACGACGATATCAATAACAACAACAATAATAACTACAACAACAATAAAAAAACAAGGGCAACAAAGGCGAAAATAAATAAAATATTTTTTAATTTATTTTTTATTTAAGAAAGGATAAATTAACAAAACCATAGGGTAGGAGGGGTACAACTCACACAATTCCCACCACTCAATCTCCATATCCCATCCCCTCCCCTGATAGCTTTCCCATTCTCTATCCCTCTGAGAGCATGGACCCAGGGTCCTTGTGGGTTGCAGAAGGTGGAAGGTCTGGCTTCTGTAATTGCTTCCCCGCTAAACATGGACATTGATTGGTCGGTCCGTACTCCCAGTCTGCTTTCTCTTTCCCTAGTAGGGTGGGTCTCTGGGGAAGCAGAGCTCCAGAACACATTGGTGGGGTCTTCAGTCCAGGGAAGCCTGGCCGGCATCCTGATGGCATCTGGAGCCTGGTGGCTGAAAAGAGAGTTGACATACAAAGCCAAACAAATTGTTGAGCAATCATGGACCCAAAGGTTGGAATAGTGGAGAGGAAGTGTTAAGGGGGTACTCACTGCAAACTCTAGTGTACTTCTGCTTTCAGGTATATATTTTGCACTAGTTTATGGATACGTGTGAACATATGCTCTCTCTCACAGAACCTGGTCTATATCTAGGTTTCGGGACTTTGTTAGAAAGTGAACTACCTGGGATGGAATTAGAGAATACTATGAAAGGAAAGGTCTCACCCGAGTAATGAAGCTGAAGGGTTTTCATTCCACACCTGAAGTCTCTGGACACAGTCTGAGGTGAAGCATGCTGAGGTGGCAATCGTTGTGTTGATTAGGTTGCGATCGGCAGATGCAATATTATTTGATATGGATTGGGAGAGGCATGCGGGAAAGTGGGCCCTATCCTAAGGTTCCAGGACTGGGGAAAATATAGGCTCTATAGTGGAGATGTGAGGTTCCTGCTGTCTTAGGATTCAAAAAGACAATCGATAGTTAATGTTATCATCCCATTATTTGGTAATTGGGTTAACTTTGAAAAGTCCTTTTGTTAGGGTTTGCTGTATAGTACCCAGTATCTTGTATGTAGCTGTGCCATTGGTTGCTTCTGATCTACTTGGTCTAGGCTTTTGAGAGAGTCCGCATATCAGATACACAGCCTATATATTAGAAAGACTCAGTCTGTGTTTTAAAAACTTTGAGACATACAATTAATTTTCCCCCTCTCATATTAATTAACTAGTGATTTATATGACTACACTTTACTAGGAGTGTACATAAACACCATTCCCACCACCAAAAGACTGTGTCCCATGCCACCCACCCACCCCCACCCCCACCCCCCACCAGCCCAGGAAGCTGCATGTCTACCCCTCACCACAGGGTTTTTACTTTGGTCTGCAGGTGTTTATCTTTCTCTCCCCCTCTCTGTCTTCCCCTTCTCTCTACATTTCTCTCTGTCCTGTCCAAGAACGACGACATCAATAACAACAACAATAACTACAACAACAATAAAAAAACAAGGGCAACAAAGGCAAAAATAAAATATTTTTTAAAAGATTTTAAATTTGGGGGGTCGGGTGGTAGTGCACCGGGTTAACCGCACAAGGCATGAAATGCAAGGACCGGCCTAAGGATCCCAGTTCGAGCCCCTGGCTCCCCACCTGGGGGGGGCTTCACAAGCGGTGAAGCAGGTCTGCAGGTGTCTATCTTTCTCTCCTGTCTTCCCCTCCTCTCTCGATTTCTCTCTGTCTTATCCAACAACAATGACATCAGTGACAAGAATATTAACCACAACAACGATTAAAAAAAAAAAAAAAAAACTACAGCTCTAATAAAGTCTTAGAGGCAGTTTTTTTTTTTAAGATTTGAATTTTGGTTCCCAAACCAAATATGAATCTAAGAATGTGGATTTATATGACTCTGAATGCCTCTGGTGACCTAAGACCTATCCGAGTTTTCTTTTGTTCTTTTGTGCCACAGTTACCTAAAAATAAAATAAAATAAAATATCCAGACCCAAAATAGTTTCCAATTGCACATTATCATGATTTAGAGACTATCTCTCTCTCCAATTCTTAAATTCTTATTAGTGAAGGTCAACTGCTTACATCTTCCTTTGTTTTTTTTTTTCCAGTACAGGTCTGCTCTGTATAATTTCTTTTATAAAAAGAAAAGATGTATTTATTGAGGAGAGAGAGAACCGGAGTATCACTCTGGCACATAGGATGTTGGGGATTGAACTCTCATTCTTTTTTTTTTTTAAGAAGAAACATTTATTTATTTCCTTTTTGTTGCCCTTATTTTTATTGTTATTGTAGTTATTATTGTTGTTATTGGATGATAAAACAGAAAGAAATGGAGAGAGGCGGGGAAGACAGAGAGAAAGAGAGAAAGATACCTGCAGACCTGCTTCACCACCTGTGAAGCGACTCCCATGCAGGTGGCGAGCCGGGGGCTCAAACTGGGATCCTTAGGCTGGGGCTGGTCCTTGCGCTTCGTGCCATGTGCGCTTAACCCTCTGCGCTACCGCCCAACTCCCTGAACTCTCATTCTTGAGAGACCAACGTGTCATCTACTGTACCACCTTCGTAAAACCCTGTTCTGCACAATTTCAAAGTACAAACTTGCTGTTGCACTACCACCTACAAGCAAGTCATCAAATACTTTACTTTTTCAGTACTTGCATGGGAGATAGTTTAATGGCAATGGGCAAAGTGGGGTTATGACTGAAGATGAATTCTCAATACAAAATTCAAAGAGTACTGCATACAAGAGAGTTCTGTTGAAAAAAATGGAGTCAGAAGGGACTTTGAAGAAGTTGTATTTTCTGTCTTTGTGTTTTAGTCAGGAGAAAATGTAAGACTGGATCACCAGTTATAAGGAGGGAAAAAACAAAAAGATGCATATGTGTCATTTGCGGAGGTTTACAAATGTCAGCTATTTCTTTCTTTCTGGATCCATACCCTACACCATATTCTAGTGGTCTTCAAATATAAGTCTCTGTCATAATCATAGAAGTTTTGCTATAACACAGATTTCTAGTTCTATCACACCCATTTCTGATTCAGTCAGTTGGATGTGGGGCAGGCACATGGATTCACATTCCTAACCATTTCCCAGGTGATGCAGGTGCAGATCCCTGGGTCATACTTTTGAGAACCACCCATGCAGTTAGTATTGTTGAGGGAGAAAGAGGCCAAGGAGGCTCTCCCCTATAGTCTCTAGTTGGCTATGGTTTCTTCTCCAAAGAACTGTGGAGATCATAGTTTCTGATCTCCAAGGCACTGTTAAGCTTTTATTCATGAAATGTTACAGCACACACACAGAAAAAGGCAGTGAAGCTGAACTCATTTATGCATTTCTAAGGCCCTGCCTTCATTTCCTTTCTCAGCCACACCCACATGTCTTACAACTTCCAGGTGTCCTTTGTTCTTCTTCCTTTCCCTTCTTAGATAAGGTTAACAGGATTCCTGGCTCCTTCAGGTGAACTCCAAATTTCCCTCCCTCTCAGTAACAGGGCAAAAATTAAGGCTCCTGGTCACAAAAGTTTCAGTCCTGGTGGAACTGGGGTTCAGGACTCTCTTGTTCTAACCTTCCTCTAACAGTACCACATTTATTCTATAATCTATAGAAAGCCTGAGAGCAACTAAAAAATATATTAACAAGAGAGAACCAGCACAGACAACATGGGAGATTGAACTTGGGACCACATGCCTGAAAAAGCCTGATATACGACCTCCCTGACCTGTCTACGGTAAGAACAAAGTTTAAAGTAATCTTTTAGGGGAGTCAGGCGGTAGCAGAGGGTTAAGCGCACATGGCATGAAGCGCAAGGTTTGGCGTAAGGATCCCAGTTCGAGCCCCTGGTCCCCCACCTGCGGGGGATGGGGGGAAGGTCGCTTCATAGGCAGTGAAGCAGGTCTATAGGTGACTATCTTTCTCTCCACCTCTACCTTTCCCTCCTCTTTCCATTTCTCTCTGTCTTATCTAACAATGATGACACCACCAACAATAATAATAACTACAACAATAAAACAAGGGCAACAAAAGGAGGGAAAGAAAAATCTTTTTAGCAGAGAGGTTACTCAAACATAAAGCACAGAATTTGTAATGAGAGGTCTGGCTCTCTCATTAAATAGATCAATGAAGGGCAGAGGAAGATAGCATAATGGTTATGCAAAAAGACTCTGATGCCTGAGGCTCTGAAGTCACAGGTTCAAACCCCCCCCCACCACCATAAATCAGAACTGAGCAGTGCTTTGTTTTGCCAAACAAAGTCCATCACCGAGTACCAGAAGCTGAACTACCTCTCTTCCCTCCATCCTTCTCTCTCACTCCTCCTTCCCCAGACTCCTTTACTTTGGTGAGGTACACCCAACCAAAGTTTTGTTTCCCCTTTCTGTTCTTGTTTAAGAATTTAAGTCACTTAGGGATCAGGTGGTAGTGTACCTGGTTGAGCACACACATTACAGTGTGCAAAGACCCAGGTTCAAGCCCCTGGTCATCATCTGCAGGGAGAAGTGGTGAAGCAGGGCTGCAGGTGTCTGTCTCTCTCCCTCTATATCTCCCCTGCCCTCTCAATTTCTGGCTGTCTATGTCCAATAAATAAAGATAACAACAATAAAGAACTTAAGGTACTTAAGAATTTTTGGTGATATCATTTTGAGTATATTGATCTTAGTCTTCAAGTAAGGAAAAGGGGGAGGTAATAAAGCTGATTTTAATTTATTTAGATGCCAATTAAATTGAACAATATTAGTTGCAGAGTAAAAAATTAATTACCTTGGGCTGGGTGCTGATGCATTTGATTGAGCACACGTTATAGTGTGTTCAAGCCTCTGGTCCCCACCTGCAGAGGGAAAACTTTTCGAGTAGTGAAGCCATGCTGCAGGTGTCTTATAAACTTCTGTCTCTATCCCAAATAAATAGATATATTTATGTAAAAACTGTCCTAGTCTGGTATATGTATGTATATAACATGCTAATTACAATAGAAATGACTGGATTTATATGAACTAGGCCTGAAATATTATACCTTTTCTGTGGGCAGGAAGATATATATGAAACAGAGATGGGATAACATAGGGATTCTGCAAAAGACTTTCATGCCTGAGGCTCTGAAGTCTCAGGTTCAGTCTCCCACAACACCATAGGCTAGAGATGTGCAGTGCTCTGGTAAAAAATAAGTACATAAAATGAATAAAAATTAAGAGAAACCTTATTTGGCTGACCAGGAAAATAGTATAGTGGCTATGCAAAAAGGCTTTCAAGGATGGTGCTCAAAGGTCCTGTCCTTGCCACCACCATAAACCAGACAGTGCTCTGGTTTTAAGAAAAAAAAAAAAGAAGAAACCACTAAACCTCTCATGTATTTACAGAATTCTCTAAATGAATGAAACTATGTCTTCTGGTTTTTTAAACATGACATGACTTATGTGCTTGGCATAATGACACAGGAAGCTACATTTTAAATCTGTATATTTTTATTTAAAATATTTATTTCTGAAGAAAAGAAATATAGAGTGAGAGAACAGGCTATTGATCATCTCCGGCTTGTGGTGGTGCTAGGGATTACCTGGTATTTTTATTTTTTGAAGGTTTTATTAATGGAGGGTGAGAGAGAAGCAGACCAGGCTGTGGTTCAACAGGTAGAACACACACATTACTGTGCACAAGCTTCCAATTCTCCACTTGTGGGGCAGGAGGTGGAGGGGGAAGCTTCAGCAATGAAACAGTGTTACAGATGTCTATCTTTCTGTTTCCCTCTTCCCTTCAATTTCCCTCTTGAGAAAGAGGGGAGAGAGAGAGGAGGGGGAGGGCAGGCAGAGAAAGGACAGAGAGACAGAGAGAGGGGAAGAAAACGGAGGAGAAGAAAGAGAAGAAGGAGGAGAAGACGACAACAAGGATTAAGCATATGCAGTGAACTCTGGCATAGGCAATGCTGGGAATTGAATTTAGAACCCCATGCTTAAAAGGCTAACCAACACTTTGTTCACTGTGCCACCTATCAGAAAGAACATTTTTATATTTTAAAGAGGGTCTTAAACATTTTTTATGAGAATGTGAAACAAACACAAAATAAGATACCATCTTAAAGAATAGTACTTTATTGAATAAATTTCATTCACAGAAAAATAAGCTTTAATCTTTGATGACTGCCAGATTATACAATGGGAACCAATTTTCTTAGTTTCCCATACTGATGGAAAGGCTTCTACTAAGTGAAGAAAAAAAAGCCATAAAATTATATTCACAAATATAGTACATTCTCTCAAAATATTTCACATGATTATTCACAACACTAATACAATGACATAAGAATCAGTCATTCTGTCAGATTACAGTATACTAATGAAAAAAATGCAAAGTGTTCTAACAGAAATGACAATAAAGCCCCTTTTATAAAATAAAAATGCAAATGTGTTACTAAGTATAGACAAAGTGACAAAATATACTTACATAGTAATTTTAAATGTTACAGTAATGATACATAAGAATGTAGTAAATGCCAAAAATTTTATATGCATATCTGCAAACTTTAGACTTGAAAATAGAATCGTACCACCCAAACATTAATGTATATTGTACAATATGAAGATATATTTGTATTTAAGATTGTCCTATTTTATTAATTATAAAGTGTCATTTAACATGTAGTGAAAGTCATGACGTAGAACAAAGAAGTTAAAAAAACAAAAAAAGGTAAGCCCTCCCAGGAGAGTAGCCTGAAGTTTTTCACCTTCAAACTTGTCCTAGTCTGGGCTGTTTCGCATTAGCTATGCAGCCTTCAACACATCAGTCACATCCTATGTTGAGCCTCAGTTGCCCTACCTATGAAATGAGGGGGGAGTAACAGAGATCTTCTAAGGTCACTTCTAGCTTCTGTACCCTAGGATCCCATTATACTGCAAATGGAAATCACAATGTGCAAAGCTTGTAACAATCAAACTGAAAGTATACAGGTGAGAATAAGTAATTTCTTTCTACTAGGTCAAATTTAAAAAATGAAAATTTAACATTTAAAAGACTCCATTATCAATTTATTCTAATTTACATTTTAATTATGAGGAATAACAACACAAATGAGTAATAGTCACTGAGTTATCTAAATTTTAGCCCAAGTCAGTCCAGGTTTAAGCCAAACCCATGACAATAGTGTTAGGGAGGTAATTAAGATTACAGCTGGTATTCTTTAATTTGCCTGTACTCTTTAACTTTGTACTGTTCTCATTTCATGGATGAAGAAATGGTTACCTCTTATTTTAGAAGCAGATTTGGCTAAAAAGAACTGCATCTATAAAATATTAAGAAATCATCTTACATTTATGGAAATTATATACAACCTAGTCCATTTCTTCCACCATTCTACTCTTTTTTTTTCCATTCAACACTTAGGTAATGAGGAACTAAAACAATGACTTGGGTATAAAGGGTACAACGCATGCAACTAACGCTATGGTGGCGGTCTTCCTTCAGAGAGTTGAGAGTTCAAAACACTAGTTCTATCCACTACAATAAAAAAAAATTACCCAAATTTAAATACTATAACAAAAAAGCAACAGAAGATCATACTATATTATACTCCCTATGCCCACTCTACCAAAGAGGAAAAATTATAAATAAATCTAACAGAAAAAAAAGCAACAACAAAGCCATTAATTTACAGGAATTTATAGACACTAAAGCTATTTCTCAAAAAATAAGGACAAGGATTTTTGATCAGCACACCAAACAATTATGAATAAAAACAAGTCTTACAAAATAACTTGGCTCTTCACATGACTAAAATGTAATAAAGCAGGTGGTGACTGAAATCTTAGAGTGAACTTTATACAGAAAGGGAATGTCTACATGTAGACACTCAGAACTATTTTGGGAAGACGGGGAAGGTAAAGATTTGGATATATATATACACCTTACAAGTGATCATTTCTCCCCCACAATTAGATAAGAAGGAACTGTGCTTTTGACAGTGTGAATACAAATATTGGCCTTACATTTTTTTATATTATAAGTTGGAATGTTGAGTGATTTAAGAAACTGAAGCAACAGTGTTTCTAAACAATTCTTAAAATAAACTTGTTAGCCACATCAGCTTTCTTGCATTAAATTTCACAACTCATGGGGAAAAAAAAGTCTTGCTTAACTCTAAACCTACAAGTTTTAAACAAGTTTTAATTCATGAACTGAGGCTCCCAGAACAGGAAAAGTCTTATGCTAAAACAATTCAGTACTTGGCCAACAACTACACTGAACTAACTACCTGATTTGGGGCTGATGTGTCCTGGAAAACACATTAAAAATGTTAACACTTTTCTCCCCTTGTAAAGGGTAGGCTATACACCTAAAATTTAGTCTAACGAACATGTATAACTAGATCTAAGTGGAATACAGCACAAAGGTGAAGCACTGAGGACTTACATAGTAAACCAAAAACACAGTAGTCATAATTCCATGGGGTTTTGTTTGTTTCTTTTTGACCAGAGCACAGCTCAGCTCTGTCTTATGGTAGTGCTGGGATCAAATCTGGGCTCATTCACATGCAAGTTCAGTGTGCTACCACTAAACTATCTCTCCTGTCAGTACTGAATCAAAAATAGTCATTTTAAAATGGGATTGCTTTCAATGAATATCACTAAAAATAGTGATAACAATCAGAAGAACAAGCAGTACCCTTGAAAATACAGTTTTAACAGTTTCACAGACTTTTCTCTGCAGTAAAATGAATTGCTCATTGCACAACAGGTCATTGTGAGAATCTTGGCATGTAAACCTTGTTTAAAAATGAAGCATTTTTAGGCTTAAATTTTGTCATCTTTTTGGCTCTTAATGAATTTTATTTTCTTTAATAACTTAAACAATTATTGTTCCTTATGATTGCCAAGAGGTTTGTAAGGATCTTGAGAGCACATTTATTTCAGAAGTATTTAATACTATTACTAGTCAATAAAACAAAAACAGGTGAAGACAACGTTTTATCCTATATACATCTAAATCATCCTAACAGTAAAATTTTTGCTAAACTTTAAGATACAAGGGGATATGAGAATCTCAACATGGAGAGCTGTAACTATCACTACAAGCAGTGTACAAACATGCTTCTACTTTTAACTATATAAGCAGACAGGTGTTTAAAATACTGGGTTAACAAAGATCTTTTAGTAAAGTGACTTAGGCAGGCTTAAACTAGCAAGGATTAAGGATGAATCCTTACTAATTAATTGGAAGATCTGAGACATATTCTATATTTCATTTTACAAAATCAGGAATATTTATTTTGAAACAAGAGAAGAAGACATGGTCTACCTGTCAGAAAACTACCACTCAGCAAGATTTTTCATCCAGAAAGTAGGCAAAACAAAAACACTTAAATTTCACATTGACACCAAAAAGGTTAACTGCCCTGCCTTCCTGGATTAGAAAAACTGAAGCTGAGCAGTAAGTAGTTTTGCAGGCGTTTGAACATGCCTAAGCCTTTAAATCAGTAAAACACTTTCTAAAAATTCTGATTACAAAGGTAATAATACACACTTATAAAAAATTCAAACAAAAAAATGGAAAAAGTAGAAAGTGAAAGGTCCTTGTAAATTATCTTTGGGACCCATTTTTCCCCCACCCTTAAAGAGAAACCACATTTAACAGTTCGGTGTATATTTTCCCCAAGTCTCTTGTTCTCTCTATATACAAAGTACACACACCTCTAGCTGTCTCATAGTTACAAAGTGTTTTGCCACTTGCATTTTATACTGAACATATCCTGGACATCCTTCCAAGTCAGTACATTCGACTGGATAGTATTCTTTTTAAAAAAAAAATATTTATTTTATTTCTGAGAGAGATGCAGAGAGAGAGAGACAAACACAGAGAAACACCAGAGCACTGCTCAGCTCTGGCTTATGGCAGTGCAGGGGATTGAACCTGGGACTTTGGAGCCTCAGGTATGAGAGTCTTTGCATAAAGCCATTATGCTATCTCCCCTGCCCCAACTGGATAGTATTCTATCATTAAATACCTTTAGGACAATTGGCAAAATAATTTTTAAAAATCATCTACCCAGGAGCTAGTGAGATAGCATAATAGTTACACAAATGACTTTTACTTCTGACATGCCAAGGTCCGAGGTTCAATGCCTGGCACCACCATCAGCCAGAGCTGAGTAGTGCTCTGGTTAAAGAAAATAATAATAAAAGATAAAACTAAAATAAAAAAATAAATAAAAATCACAGACCCAAGGCCGTGTATAAACATATTTTGGAGAAAAAAAAACTGAATTCTAAACATAAACATCTAAATGTAATCTCTTATCTTTCCACCAGTATAGAATAGGTTATTCACTTTCACACAAAACAAATTATCTCATTGGGGAGATTAACTCTAATCTGTAAATCTGCACAGAATGCTCCATTTGTTAAACCTATCAGAAACAAATGAAAAAATTCAGTTGATTGATTCTCTCACACTTAGAAGCTAAGTCAAGCTATTACAAGTACTGTGAATAGTTACAATATGATGTACTTCAGTCTACAATTTCAACTAAGAGTGAAAATAGGATAAATAATATAGCTACGATTCTGAACAATCCAGAAATCAAAAGTTTAGCTTGTCAAATCTAGCATTACAGTTTACTTTTTTTTTTTTTAACTCGGTAGCAAATGCTAATGGAATTCAGAGCTGATTACTTAAAGTCAATTCACATCACACATCCAAACAGGGTAATAAGAATGTAACACACCCACTATACAGTGAGATTTTTAAGACATGAAAATTTTTTGCTTGAAAGTAATAACTGTGTAGCACATGGGACATTTGTCAACTGCTTCAGCGCACTGCTTACAAGTGACCAGATGCCCACAAGGAATAAAAACGATAGCGATATTTCTATCCATGCAGATTTTGCAAAGCTTCTCCTCTTGTAGGAGCCTTAGTTGCTCTTCAGTACTTATCTCTGTATAAAGAGAGAAGAAATGTGTTGATTTTAGAGTTTATTGGTTGATTAAATTTATCAAAACATTTGAGACCCTACTGTGTCCCAGAAACGAACTAAGTGCTGGGCGATAGAATGACTCACACATGGTATCTGCACTTGTCGTAGTTTACAGGTGACTGGGCAAGAAGGACATGACCAGAGGCTATTGAGGTGAGCACAAAGTACAAAGTGATAAGTGCTGTAATAAAATTATGTACAAAGTGCTCTGGGACAGGATGAGAGAACAAGTTCTTCTGTTCAGGGTAGTTGGGGAAAGCTTCACAGGTTGGCAGCTTCTGGGCGGGGGAGGGAAAATGGAGAAATGGCATTCAAGCAAGGTCAATTTGCCAGGCAAGGAAGCAAAGGTTAGGTAAAAGGTGTACATGGAAAGGACACACCTTACTCCGGAAACAAGAGGGCTGGACTTGAGGGACACTTCTGAAGAGGGACAAGTAGGATCTCATGATTGACTGAGTTTGAAGGATGAGGAAGCAAGAGGAAATAAAGTTGATTTTAAAATTTCTAGCATTGCTGACAAGGGGATAGAGGCGGCAGTAGGAAATATACCAGAAATTATAGTTTTAGGGCATTCAAGATAGCCCCTATCTCCAAATGAAAACATCCCGTAAGCAACTGGAAAGTGAAGTCCTTTTTAAAAAATTAAAGAATTTTCACTATCTTTATAAAGGAGAGAGAGAGAGAGAAAGACCAGAGCACCACTCAGTTCTGGTTTATGGTGGTGCTAAGGATTGAACCTGGGACCTTCAGTATGTAGGTCCTATGCTCTAACACACTGAGCTATCTTCATAGGGAGGAAATTACTTTTTCGTTGTTGTTGTCATTACTGAGGCTTCACTAATCTGCCCTGTCTTTTTTTTTAACTTTAAAAAAATATTTATTTTCCCTGGTTTTTATTGTTGTTATTGATGTTGTCGTTGTTAGATAGCACAGAGAGAAATGGAGAGAGGAGGGGAAGATGGGGGTGGGGGGAAAGACAACTGCAGACCTGCTTCACTGCTTGTGAAGTGACTCCCTAGCAGGTAGGGAGCCAGAGGCTCGAACGGGGATTCTTGCTGGTCCTTGCGCTTTGCACCATGTGCGTTTAAGCTGCTGCACTACCGCCCAACTCCCATGGCCTGTCTTTTTTGAAAAGAAATTATGGCAGACAGAGAGACAGACACTACAGCAAAGAAGGGAAAGACAGTACAGCACAGCAGCTTTCCTCCCTCAGTGGGGTGGGGCCAGGGTTTGAACCTGGGTTGTGAGAGCTGGTTTTTGTTTGCTTTTTTCTCATCTTTCTTTTTTGTTGGGAAATTGCACGGATGTGGTTGAGCTTGGCAGGGCTCACAAAGCCCCCTACATTCCTTATACTATGGCCTATCTACATATTCATAGTTTTGCCTGAAAGATGCCCACCCATTCCATTCCTTTGATCTATCTTCTTTCTATCAAGACCCTCCCTGCCTGCAGGGTATCATTAATCCTACCAGTTAAAACCCTCAAAACAGTTGCTAAGGAAGTTCCGACCTTTCCAGCCCCATTTTGCCTTTCTCTACCCCTTTCCTAGCCATTTCCATTTTCGACTTGCCACTTCCGGGTCTGTTCTTTAAAAGTCTTGGCTCTCTGATCAATAAAGATATTGCATTGTTTCACCACCATGAGCTTAGTTCATGGGTCATCTCTCCCTCTCGTGACGCTAGCCCGACACTTTTTCTTTCTTTCTTTTTTTTTCTTCCCCACCAGAGCACTGCTCAGTTCTGGTTTGTGGAAGTGACAGGGATGGAACATGGAACCTCAGAGCTTCAGGCATTAAAGTTTTTTTTTTCTTCATTTTTTAAAATATTTTATTTATTTATTCCCTTTTGTTGCCCTTGTTGTTTTATTGTTGTAGTTATTATTGTTGTTGTCATCGTTGTTGGATAGGACAGAGAGAAATGGAGAGAGGAGGGGAAGACAGAGAGGAGGAGAGAAAGATAGACACCTGCAGACCTGCTTCACCGCCTGTGAAGCGACTCCCCTGCAGGTGGGGAGCCGGGGATCGAACCGGGATCCTTATGCAGGTCCTTGTGCTTTGCGCCACCTGCGCTTAACCCGCTGCGCTACAGCCCGACTCCCCTAAAGTTTTTTTTTTTTTTTTGCATAATCATTGTACTATTTCCTGGCAGGTCCGAAATCAGGGCTATAAATAGACTTGTGTGACATTAGCATATAGGAAGAACTGAAATACATTTTCAAAAAGAATTTATCTTTTTTTTTTTTAACCAGAGCACTGCTCAGCTCTGGCTTATGGTAGTACAGAGGTTGAACCTGGAACTCTGAAACCTTAGGCATGAGAGAGTCTCTTTTGCATAACCATTATGCTGTCTCCTGTTGCTATGTTTCATATTGATTTGTTCCCCTTCCCCCCAACTCTGAGAGAATTGGTTTGGCCCTTGCTAGTTTCGTGCCCCTTTTTCTCCCCGCCCCCTATGCTAAGGACGTGCAGAGTCCCAGGAGTAGCTGCGGAGAAAGAATGATGGAGAAGCACATGGTGTGGTGATTTGCCCGTTCGTGAATAAAGAGTAAACTGCAGCTTCTCAACCCAGCCGTGTATCCCTGAGTCTGTCTCTGTCTACTGCCGCGATGCTAGCCTGGCCTGCTGGAGCCCCCAAACTTAACAACAGTCTCCCTTGCCCAAACCATTATGCATACCACTCATAAGCTCCACTGATCATGGAGGTCATTTTTTCCCTTTTGCTGCTCCTACTGTTTATCATTGTTATTACTGTTGTTGTTACTGCTGTCATTATCGTTGGATAGGAAAGAGAGACATTGAAAGAAGCCTAGACAGAGAGGAAGAGAAAAAAAAGATAGACACCTGCAGACCTGCTTCACTGCCTGTGAAACAACCCCCCCACTCTAAAACTCTACAAGAATGGCGTTGAAATATCTTCAATCTTTGATATCAATAAATGTCAATGGCCTGAATTCAGCTATTAAAAGGCACAGAGTAGGAAGATGGATCAGAAAACACAACCCAACAATATGCTGTCTACAGGAAACCCACCTAACTCCACAAGACAAACACAGACTCAAAGTGAAAGGATGGAAAACTATCATACAGGCCAATGGCCCACAAAAAAGGGCAGGAACAGCTATTCTCATATCTGACACGATAGACTTTAAAATAGATAAGATTAAAAATCTTCCCAAAAATAAAAGTCCTGGACCAGATGGTTTTACAAATGAATTCTACAAAATCTTCAAAGAAGGACTAATACCTCTACTTTTAAAAGTCTTCCAGAAGATTGAAGAGACTGGAATACTCCCTGCCAGATTCTATGAAGCCAACACCACTTTGATACCAAAAGCAAACAGGGACACAACGAAAAAAGAAAACTACAGACCAATATCTCTGATGAACATAGATGCTAAAATACTGAACAAAATTCTAGCCAACTGGATACAGCAGTCTATTAAAAAGATTGTTCATCATGACCAAGTGGGGTTTATCCCATGGATGCAAAGTTGGTTTAATATACATAAATGAATCAACGTGATCCACCACATCAACAAAAGCAAGATGCAGAGAAAACCTTTGAAAAAAAATCCAACAACCCTTTATGATCAAAAAATGGGAATAGATGGAAAATTCCTGAAGATAGTGGAGTCTATATATAGCAAACCTACAGCCAACACCATACTCAATGGTGAAAAACTGGAAGCATTTCCCCTCAGATCAGGTACTAGACAGGGCTGCCCACTATCACCATTATTACTCAACATAGTGTTGGAAGCTGTCATAGTAATCAGGCAGGAGCAAGGAATTAAAGGCATACAGATTGGAAGAGAAGAAGTCAAACTCTCCCTATTTGCAGATGACATGATAGTATACATAGAAAAACCCAAGGAATCCAGCAAGAAGCTTTTGGATATCATCAGGCAATACAGTGAAGTGCCATACATCAGACAAGAGGCTAATGATCAGAATACATAAAGAGCTTGCCAAACTCAACAACATGAAAATAACCCCATCCAAAAATGGGGAGAGTACATGGACAGAATATTCACCACAGAAGAGTACATGGACAGAATATTCACCACAGAAGAGATCCAGAAGGCCGAGAAACACATGAAAAAAATGCTCAAAGTCTTTGATTATTGGAGAAATGCAAATAAAGACAACAATGAGATACCGCTTCACTGCTGTGAGAATGTCATACATCAGAAAAGGTAACAGCAGCAAATGCTGGAGAGGTTGTGGGGTCAAAGGAACCCTCCTGCACTGCTGGTAGGAATGTAAATAGGTCCAACCTCTGTAGAGAACAGTCTGGAGAACTCTCAGAAGGCTAGAAATGGACCTACCCTATGGCCCTGCAATTCCTCTCCTGGGGATATAGCCTAAGGAACCCAACACACCCATCCAAAAAGATCTGTGTACACATATGTTCTTAGCAGCACAATTTGTAATAGCCAAAACCTGGAAGCAACCCAGGTGTCCAACAAAAGATGAGTGGCTGAGCAAGTTGTGGTATATAATATACACAATGGAATACTACTCAGCTATTAAAAATGGTGACCTAGTGGGGGTTGTACAGTTATATGGAAAACTGGGAAATGTCATGCATGTACAAACTATTGTATTTACTGTCGAATGTAAAACATTATTTCCCCAATAAGAAATTAAATTTGAAAAAAAAAAAAAAAAAACAAGATCAGAAGAGAAAACACAAGTAGAACCTGAACTGGAACTGGCGTATTGTACCAAAGTAAAAGACTCTGGGGTGGGTGGGGGGGAGAATACAGGTCCAAGAAGGATGTTCGAGGACCTAGTGGGGGTTGTATTGTTATATAGAAAACTGGGAAATGTTATGCATGTACAAACTATTGTATTTACTGTTAAATGTTAAACATTAATTCCCCAATAAAGAATTTTTTTTTAAAAAAAGGAATACTGAACCAGAAGTCTAGAAAACTGAATTTCATTCCCACTCATCTGAGCCATTTTGAACACACCTGCATTTCATTTTTCTCACTGAATTTATTATATAGTCTTTAAAGTTCCTCTCGGTTAACTGAGTCCATTTTGCAGACTACAGTGGAATGAGCTGTCATGGATACCAAGCACTGACATGTGCGTTATATGTTTTCATGGATGCCCAGGACTTGCATAATTGCAATTCTACTCTTTCAAGTTAAGTTTTTTAAAACAATCTTTTAAAAATATTTTACTGACTTATTAATGGATAAAGATAGAAATCAAGAGGGAAGGGGAGGTAAGAAAGACACCTATAATATTGTTTCATTGCTTGTGAAGCTTCCTTCCTGCAGGTGGGGAGTAGGGGCTTGAACCCAGGTCCTTGTGCACTGATTGCCACATGTGCCCTCAACCAGGTGTGCCACTGTCTGGCCCCAAGTCAAGTTTTTTTTTTCAATTTTTTTTATTCCAGATCAAGAGGAACAGACATTGTAGCACTGGAGCTTTCCCCCACGCACTGTAAAGTACATGTAGGCTATTTCCGGGGTAGGCTATTTCCCAGTTTCGTCACTCGACTTTTCTCCCTTAATTCAGCCTCACATATAGCTATTTGTGATGGTGATACTCTGCGAATTTCTTTCTCCCTCCCTCTCTTCAGTAAGTATCTGTCTGGTAATGACTTCGCTCAGGAACCCTTCCTTTTTCCTATAAAGGCCTCCTCTAGGTGAGTATGCTGGCATATGTGCAGCAAAGGCAACAACAAGCTATGTCATGATGTTATTTTCATTTTAGCAGAGCAAATTCTTTTTTTTTCTTTTTCCTACCTATCTTTGTGTTTTGAAATCTTTTATTTTTATTTATTTTTTTTATTTAAGAAAGGATTAATTAACAAAACCATAGGGTAGGAGGGGTACAACTCCACACAATTCCCACTACCCAATCTCCATATCCCACCCCCTCCCCTGATAGCTTTCCCATTCTCCATCCCTCTGGGAGCATGGACCCAGGGTCATTGTGGGTTGCAGAAGGTAGAAGGTCTGTATGCATTATGTAATTTTTTAAAGAAGAAAACCTGGTTTGGTACTATATATTATTTTTGTATCAGAGCACTGCTCTGCTCTGGCTTATGGTGATGCAGGAGATAGAACCTGGGACCTCTGGAGCCTCAGGCATTTGTTTGTTTGTATAACCATTATGGTATCTTCCCCTACCCTTTGGTACTATTTTTAGAAGACCACTTACTGGGGCACTCACAGTCAAAACACTGTGTGTGGGGGGAGCTAGTACTAAATCTGGGAATTATCAGTAAGCAACAATAGCTTCTCCTAATAACTACTTGTGAAGTGACTCACCTGCAGGTGGGGAGCCTGGGGATCGAACCGGGATCCTTGCACCTTGCATCACCTGCGTTTAACCTGCTATGCTATCACCCGACTCCCTACCTGCTTTAGTTCTATCTGCTATTATTTTGTAGAGAATTAGAAGGTTCTTAGTAACAGTCTTAGGGAAGAGAGAAAGACAGAAGGGCTAAAATGAGAAAACAGCCTGTCTCAATTCACTGCCTATCAATGTAGTGAGACTTTGGAGAGATCAGTCGATGAATTTCAACCTCTGCCCCGAGATATGCCATTTGCTTAGACCCTCTTTCCCACAGCACCTTAGCTTGAAATTATAACATGAACCACTATGAACTATTAGATAGGGAGCAGGCATTCTCCAAAGCACTTTGTCCCTTGTAATCTCTCAATTGCAACCTCTAAATCCTTTTGTTGTAGACAACACCTTCAGGTATAAAAACTAGCAGCTTACTGTCAAAATTAATTAGCCTTGAGTTGTGGTTAAAAGCAGAAGGGAAATGACAGAATCACTTGTGTTTTTACTGCAGTAGAAAGACTAACAGGTCAGTAGTTTATTTTACCATCACAACTGGGACAATTACCGGTTTTAAATAAATGCATCCTTAAGAAAATATGCTTTCAGGACTGGGTGTATGAGATAGTATAATGGTTACATAAAAAGCCTTTCGTGCCTGAGGCACCAACGGTCCCAGATTCAGTCCCTGGCACCACAAGTCAGAGCTGAGCAGTGCTCTGAGAAAAAAAAAGAGAGAGAAAAAAAAAGCTTCCTGCTGAATCTTTTTTTTTTTTTTTTGTACTTTTGCCACCAGGATTGTCGATGAGACTTGTTACCTGCACACCACTGCTCCAGGTGGCCATGCTTTTTCTTTTTCTTTAAAGACGGTGAGAGACAGAAACGGGAAAAAGGGAGTTGGGTGGTGGCACACCGGGTTAAGCACACGTAACACAAAGCTTGAAGATCCCAGTTTGAGACCTCAGCTCTCCACCTACAAGGGGGGTCGCTTCACAAGCAGTGAAGCATTTCTGTAGGTGTCTCTCTCTCTCCCCCTCTCTATCTTCCCCTCCTCTCTCTCAATTTCTGTCCTATCCAACAGCAGCAGAAACAACAACAATGGAAAGAAGACGGCCGCCTGGAGCTGTGGATTTGTAGTGCCTGCACTGAGCCCCAACGATAACCCTGTAGGCAAAAAAAAATAACAAAGAGAGAGAGGGAGAGGGAGAGGGAGAGGGAGAGAGAGAAGAGAGAAGGAGAGATACATGTGGCACTGCTTCACTGTTTGTGAAGTTTCTCCACTTGTAGTAGGGACCGGGGCTTCGTACAAGATTATGCGTGCACACTACCAGGTGTACCATTGCCCAGCCCCCCCCAATCCTTCACATCAACTGATATAATTGAAAAATCAGGTTATACTCAGATACCAAAATATGGATTTAGTTTGAAACCTTTTCTTTAAATTTCCCTGTTAGGGCAGCAGAGATAGTAAATGATTATGCAATGAGACCCTCATGCCTGAGGCTTTGAGGTCCCAAATTTTCTCTGCACCACCATCAATTAGAGCTGAGCAGTACTCTGGTTAAAAAAAAATTCTATTGCTGGCATTAGTGTAGAGAGTATCCATTATTCTTAAAGAAGGTGACTGTATTTTTGACACTTTTTCCTTAAAGCACTTTATATGCTTTTCTTCTACACTAACACATCTTTTTATATAATATCCAGTATTGTGATGCAATTCATTCAAACTCTAATAATATAATCCCTTTAGATTAGGTTTACACCCTAAGAAAAGTTGCAGAACACCCTAAATTGAAACTGTGTCAATTACAAAACCCACAGAGTTACATACTATGATAGAAATTAACCTGTACTGTGGGTGAGGTGGGCTGGCACAATATTGCCGGGAGATGTGAAATGGTGTCTGTGAGACAAAAATCCTGTGAAACACACTTCCTCAGTAAAAATTAAAAGAACATGACATTAGGCTTTGCTAATCTTTATCTAAACTAGAGCATAAACTCACTTAAAAATTAATAAAACAGTCAGTCTTACTGGATTGTGATTATAACAGATCAACTATGACAACATTTTAAGGCAATGGAGATAATTAAAACCAGCAGTTTCAGATGATATTGCAAAATTACTGGTAATTATGTTAAGTATGCTAACAGGATGTTATATATTAAATGTTTATTGCTCCCTAAATTTTCTGTGTTAAAGTCCTGACCCCCAATACGATGGTACTTAGAGTTGGAGCTCTGGAGAATAAAGGTTTAGATGAGAATATAATGGTGGGACATCTTTTAAGAAGACAAAAGAGACTATAGTGCGCTCTCTCTCTCTCTCTGCTGTGAGTACACATTGATAAGACGGCCATCTATATGCCATTTGATTTTTTAAAATGATTTATTTATTTGGATATATAGAGAGAGAAATTGAGAGAAGGGGAAGAGTGGTCCGGGAGGTGGTGCAGTGGATAAAGCATTGGACTGTCAAGCATGAGGTCCCTAGTTCAATCCCTGGCAGCACATGTACTAGAGTGATGTCTGGTTCTTCCTATCTTATCTTTCACATAAATAAATGAAAAAATTCTTTAAAAAAGAATTTCAGGGCAGAGGGTAGATAGCATAATGGTTATGCAAACAGACTCTCATGCCTGAGGCTCCAAAGTCCCAAGTTCAATCCAACCCTCCTCCCCCCGCACCACCATAAGCCAGAGCTGAACAGTGCTCTGGTTAAAAAATTAATAAAAAAGAGAAAGAGAATGGGAAGAGAGACTCCTGCAATACTGCCTCACTGCTTATGAAGCTTCCCTCCTGCAGGTAGAGATATAAGCCATTTTATAAGATTGAAAAGCATCAGTGATTACCGAAGTTTACTAATGGTTGCATGAAGATTTTTTTATTCTGTTCTCTTCACTTAGGGGTTTATTAACAATTTTCAAAATAAAAAGTTTCAAAAAAAAAAGTTTATCCAAGGGACATATGAGAAGAGGGAAATGAATGAGTCATAAAATCAGATAAAATACTCTGCATCAGGATGTATACTATTAGATGTTGGTGCCAGGGATTGGTCCTGGGACCTCTGAGCTGCTGACATTATATTCTGATATACTACCACTGTGCTATCTATCTCCCAGCTCATTTCTTGCTGTTTAATTTTTTGGTGCACTAGGGCTTCATGTCTGAGTGATTCCAACATTCTTGGACTCTTTGTGCATGGTGCTCAAGCCCAGATCCTTGTGCACAGTAGTAGCAAGTGCTTTTATTTCCTGGCCCATTTCTTACTTTAAAATTTTTTTAAAAATATTTATTTATTTATTTTCCTTTTTGTTGCCCTTGTTTTTTATTGTTGTTGTAGTTACTGTTGTTGTTATTGATGTCGTCATTGTTAGATAGGACAGAGAGAAATGGAGAGAGGAGGGGAAGACAGAGAGGGAGAGAGAAAGTGAGACACCTGCAGACCTGCTTCACCGCCTGTGAAGCGACTCCCCTGCAGGTGGGGAGCCGAGGGCTGGAACTAGGATCCTTAGGCCGGTCCTTGCGCTTCACGCCACGTGTGCTTAACCCGCTGCGCTACCGGTAGCCTGACTCCCCATTTCTTATTTTTAAAAAACAACCATACATACCTTTCTGCAAGGAAGTCTGACTTGATTCATCTTGTGCATGGTCTTTCTGAGCACTGACTAGATCTGCAATTAGAACCTCCAGTGATTTATAGTTGCTCCCAGATGTCTGAATTTTTTCCTTCACTATTTTTTTAATGTCCTTGAAACTGAATCCCATCCGCATGGCTTCTTCTACCATCGGGTTTTGGAAAGTTGTATCATCTGAAATGAAAATTGGTGGGGAAAACGGTATATAGAATTAAAGCAATTATTTTCATTAACACAACTCAACTACACAAAGGAGTTAAAAGGGAGAAGTTAATCAGAGCTAGCTCTGTGGTGGAGCCTAAGACTTGCAAACCTGCCGACACTGGTCCAGTCCCCATTGCAAGACATACTAGAGTTGAGCAATGCTCTGGTCTTTTTCATAAAAATAAATTTTAAAAATTGGTCCAGTGAAAAAGCTCACTTGGATAGTGTGCTGCTTTGCCATGTGTATGACACAGGTTCAAGTCTGGTCCCTACTGTACTGAAGGGGTTTTCAGTGTTGTGTTCTCTTTTATTGTCTTTCTGCCTCTATCTCAAAAAAAAAAACCAAACATATGTACAAACAAACAAAAAACCCCACTGAAACTGGAGGGATCATTTGATCAAGCAATATCACTCCTAAGTACAACTACAGGACATGAATTCAAAAGGATATCTATACTCTCTCTCATATGTAATAAATAAAAATAAATTGTAAAAAAAAAAAAGCAGCTACAGTATATACCCTCAATGGAATACTACTCATCAGTTTTAAAAATGAAGCTGTGTCTTTTGTGACAAGATGGATGAAACATGAGGTGATTATGCTAAGTGAAATAAAAATAAACAAAAGCAGACAAACTGGAGAAAACTGTGGTAGTTACCTGCAGGAAATGGAAAGGGGGTAGGAGGAATGTGTAGAGGGCTGGGGGGTGGGTACAGCATGGTTTAGACACACATAGAGGGGTGACGCTGTGATCCTAAAACTCAACAGCACTGTAAACCAATAGTAAATTAAAAACTAAATAAATGAAAATAAAGGAGTGGCTTTCTTTACTAAGTCACTAGCAATTATTTTGGGAAAAAAAAAACACGAGTAACAGGTTTGTCCCCTGTGACTTTGAACATTTTAGGTTCCTATCTCTCAGATTTAGTTTCAGCAGCAGCATAGGGAGTTTAACTAGATAAGGGAGGAAAGCAAATAGGAACCTACTTTAACACTTCAAATAAGAATGCAAGTTAGGTAGGGAAGGTTAAGTAGCTATGTAGGTTAGTAGGGAAAAGAGATTTATACCCACTGACTCATCATGTCTACTCTTGGGTATTAAAAATGACTGCAGATGTCCACCAAAGACATGCCTAAGAATATTCATAGAAGCATTATTTATAACAGCATCAAACTGGAAGCAATTCATATGTCTGTCAATGGTAGGGTATTCAAATACTGTAAGAGCAAAGAAAAAGAATGAACCAACACCATAGAAAACATGGGACATCCTCAAAGACAAGATAAAAACAAGGTCATCATGATTAATCAGAGACAAAATGATTATATACTGCATGGTGTATTTATTAGATGTACAAATCTAATCTTTAGTAGTAGAAGTCAGAATGAAAGTTGAGGGTGGTTAAATTTGAAGGTGGTGGAAATATTCTCTATCATGAAGTACCAAAGCCTGTCTAATAAACAGTTTCGTTAAAACATTGATAAGAGAGGGGAAAACAGTGATTCACAGCTATGAACAATGTTTCTATGGCTTTTGAATGTTTCTTTTCCCATATCCCAAAGACATGCACACTAAGTACACTGGCAATGTGCATCCTTCAATAGAACAGTGTCCCGTCCAGGGCTGTGTCTTGTCTGGCACCCTGAGGAGCTGGAGAGAACCTGGACTAGAATAAACAAGTCTGAAAAATGGATGAGTGAGTGTATACAAAGAATAGTTTAATATTCAAAGTTAGTTTGGTCTTTATTGAGATGTCTAGTAAAGTTGTTTTTACCAGACACAGGCTACAGTAACTTGATCATTTTTCCCCATTTTGTTGGAGGTTACTGGGCTTCTTATCTTTCCCGTGATTAAGTGCCTACAAAACACGATCTCCCTCAACCTAGGTCCTTTCCACCATCTTGCCCATCACCCTTCTATCCCATCCCCTTTCCTCCTTCCCCAGAGTCCCTGAGGTAATACATACACTAAGGCACTATTTATTTATTTATTTATTTATTTTTTAAATGTTTATTTATTCTCTTTTGTTGCCCTTGCTTTTTTATTGTTGTAGTGATCATTGTTGTTACTGATGCTGTCGTTGTTGGATAGGACAGAGAGAAATGGAGAGAGGACAGGAAGACAGAGATGGGGAGAGAAAGACAGACACCTGCAGACCTGCTTCACCGCTTGTGAAGCGACCCCCCTGCAGGTGGGGAGCCAGGGGCTTGAACCGGGATCCTTAGGCCGGTCTTGTGCTTCGCGTCATGTGCGCTTAACCTGCTGCGCTACCGCCCAACTCCCTTATTTATTTATTTTAAATTTAATTTTATTATTTATTATTGGATAGAGACAGAGAGAAATTGAGAGGGGAGGAGAAGTTAGAGAGACAAAGAGACACCTGTAGCACTGCTTCACCACTTGTGAAACTTTCCCCCTGCAGGTGGAGATTGGGGGCTTGAACCAGGGTCCTTGTGCACTGTAATGTGAGCACTCAACCAGGTGCACCACTGCCTGGCCCCAAGGAATTATTTATTTATATTAACTAGCCAATGGTTAAATTTGTTTCTAAGAACCTATAAACCAGCAAGGACTTATTATATACACTTTAAAATTTACCAAGCTGAAAAGATTAGTGCACTCTCTCCATAAATACATATGTATATATATTTATATTTAATTTTTATTGGGGGATTAATGGGTTGGAAGATGCAGAAGAATGAAACAACCACTATATTTCACCGAACACAAAAGTAAATTCCAAATGGATCAAGGATTTGGATGTTAGACTGGAAACTATTAGATACTTAGAGGAAAATATTGGCAGAACTCTTTTCTGTCTAAATGTTAAAGGCATCTTCAATGATATGAATCCAATTACAAAGAAGACTAAATCAAAAATAAACTAATGGGACTACATCAAATTAAAAAGCTTCTGCACAGCAAAAGATACCACCATCCAAAACAGAGGAAAGCTTTTTTATAAAGCTAAATATTGGGTTGTTGGAAAAAGCATGACATATGTTTTTCTATGCAAAAATGTGTCATGACTTTTCTGACAACCCAATATATTCCACTTAAAGTAAAATACATGAAGAGAAAGCTGTGAAAGGAGATGTAGGGGTTTATTTATAAGGAGCATTACACAGTAAGTAACAAAAGATATACTGTAAGTAGGAAAGTAACTTTAAAATTTGTTTGAAGAAAAACTTTCAGGACAAAGCAGACAAAAGGCCCGTTAAGAGAATGGCACAATAGTTCAAATGAAAAATATGGGAAGAACTAAGGCAGAATCAGTGAGTTTTAGGCAATGCTACGAAACTATACTTCACTAGACTTGGCAATTAATTAAATGTAAAGGATTTATAAGAGTAAAGAGCTTAAGATGACTTTAATTGCCAGGGGATTTTGTGAGCTGTTGCAGTACTAACCAGAGCACTGCTAACCCCTGGTTTATGGTGGTGCCAGAATTGAACCTGGGACCTCAGAGCCTCAGACACACTAAAGTCTTTTGCAGAACTATTATACTATCTCCTCAGTGAGAGAAAGAGAGAGAGAGACAGAGAGACAGAGACAGCACTCTGAGTTGTTTTTGCGATTTCTAGTTGGAAGTGCTGAGAAGGCAAAGGTAGCTTGGAAATTAGGATATCTCTCTTTTCTTGTTCGTTCTTTTTTCCCCACTTAGCTCGTGCTGGCTCTAGGCCCAACCCCAACTTCCACACTTGAAAAACAGTAAGTCATTTACATAAGGACCTAAAATGGATTACAGGTGGCAGAGACCTGCGAACCTTTAAAAGGGTTAAGAAAAGGACACTTGGGGGAGGCAAATTTGTAAACTTTGTTTAGAAATTCTAGTTAGCATCTACTGTTGTTTAAAAGGAGCTCCAGTTTTCATCTATTATTGCCAATTGCTTTTAAAAAACAACTTTAGTTTACATCTATGAGCGGTTTTTTTTTTAAAGGAATTCTAACTTGACCTTTAAATACTTGTCTTTAAAAAATAAACTTTAGTTAGCATGTATTAGTTAAGAAGGGAACTCCAGTTTGACCTGTCTTGCATATCCTGCCCTGAAAAGAAACACCTGGCTTCGCAGGGTGGTTGGCCTTTAAAGTATGACCGACTCTGAAAGCATGGAATCCTGCATGTACACAGAGGAGAGAAAACCTATCTAAGAGAAAAGAGCAGTGATGTGGGGAACGATCTGTGAGGTTTACCTCTTCTCCCACATTGTCCAATGGATCTTTTAAATAAAGATCAACATTTTGGTTCCCTAATCAGTAGTTATGTGTTATTATTTTTATAAGAAAATACTGCTTTTTTCCTCTCAGTTTTGGGGATGGGGGTATCCCTGCCTCTGCATTGTACAATGTCTGTGTTTTTTTTTTTTTTTTCTTTTTCCCTACCTCCCAGGGTTATTGCTAGGGCTTGGTGCCTGCACTATGAATCAACTGCTCTTGGAGGACATTTTTTTTCATTTTGTTGCCCTTATTGTTGCTATTGTTATTGTTGTTATCACTATTGTTGTTGTTGTTTTCACTATTATTGTTGTTGAACAGGACAGAGAAATCAAGAGAGGAGGGTGAAGACAGAGAGGGGGAGAGGAAGACATCTGCAGACCTGTTTCACCGCTTGGGAAGCGACCCTCCCTACAGGTGGGGAGTCGGGGGCTTGAACCGGGATCCTTAGGCTGGTCCTTAGACTTTGCACGATGTGCGCTTAACCCGCTGCACAACTGCCCAATCCCCAATTTTTTAAAATTGTCTTTACTTGTTGGATAGAGACAGTCAGAAATCAAGAGTGGAGGGGGGGATAGAGAGGGAGAGAGACAGACATCGGCAGCACTGCTTCATTGTTGGTGAAGCTTTTCTCCCTGCAGGTGGGGACCGGGGGTTCAAACCTGGGTCCTTGTGCACTGTAACATGTGTGCTCAACCAAGTGCGTGATCACCTGGCCCCAGCTAATATTCTTCAATTAAATAGTAGTGATGGCTGTACAACCTTGTGAATATACTAAAATCACTAAACTGTATAAAGTGAATTTTTTGCTATATGAATTATACCTTGATTTAAAAACATTAATACTAAGCCAGAAATAAGAGTCTCATTAGTCATAAGAATAGTGTGCATTATGGCGGAGGAGGGAAAAGTGTGAGACGAGGAGGTGGGGTCTTGTAGTGTGAGGGGGTGCAAGTATCTTGCAGATACCTAGACACCCATCATGGGGAGATGAGGGGTTGTACCTATGTGTCAACAACTGTACTGTAAACGATTAACACCCCTCTCAAACAAGAACAGAGGGCATTTTACAAAGATTACGTAACTCATATCAAGCATTCACAAAGTAGTTCTCTTCTCAAACCTATTTACAAAGACATGCTCAAAAATTATTTACTTAAGGGGGTTAGGGGGTGGCTCACCCAGTTGAGTGCACACATTACCATGCACAAGGACCCTAGTTCAAGTCCCCACTCCCCACCTGCAGGGGGGACACTTCATGAGCAGTGAAGCAGGTCTGCAGGTGTCTATCTTTTCTCTCTCCCTATCTCCCCATCCCCTCTCAATTTCTCTCTTTCCTATCAAATAAAAGAAAAAAAAAAGGGATAAAATGGCGGCTGAGAGTGGTGGATTTGTTGTGCTAGTACTGAACCCCAGTGATAACCCTAGTGGCAATAAAATCTAAAAAAATATTATTTACTTATTAGGCTGGGGAGGGGTCATAATGGCTAGGCCAAAAAAAATCTTTTTATACTGGGTCTAGGGAAATAGCACAGTGGTTATACAAAAAGACTTTCATGGCTTAAGTCACCAAAGCTCCCAGGTTCAATCCCCAGCATCACCACAAACTGAGAGGGCTCTGACTGAAAAAAAAAAAACCTACCTATTTAGGGGCCAGGCAGTGATGCATCTAGTTAAGTGCACATATTACAGTGTGCAAGGACCTGAGTTCAAGCTCCTGGTCCTTACCTGTAGAGGGAAAGCTTCATGACTGCTGAAGCAGGGATGAACGTATTTCTCTGATTTATTCCCTATTTCTATGCCCCCTCCCCTCTCAATTTCTCTGTCTCTATTCAATAAATAAAGATTAAAATGATAAAAACACAAAAAATACCTATTTGCTTTTTTATTTTTTAAAAAATCTTTATTATATTTTCAGTGAAACAGAGAGGGGTGATAGGGGAGGGGATAGAGGAACCAGAGCACTACAAAGCTCTGGCATAAGGTGGTGCTGGGGACTGAACCTGGGACCTTGGAGCCTCAGGCATCAAAGTCTTTTGCATAAGCATTATGCTGTCTCCCCAACCCCAAATCACCTATTTATTAACTAAAGAGAGAATGCCAAAGTACCACTCTTGACACATGTGATGCCAGGGATTGAACTCCAGGCGCTTGTGTCTCCAAAGCTCCAGGAAGTAAAATATACGTAATTCTTCTGTGATTAAAAAAACAACAACAACATTATAGCATAATGGTTATGCAAAGAGACTCATGCCTGAGGCTCTCAAGTCCCAGGTTCAATGCCCCACACTGCCATAAGACAGAGCTGAGCAGTGCTCTGGTCAAAAAAAAAAAAAAAAAGAGAGAGAGGGACTCCGGTGGTAGGGAAGCAGCTTAAGTGTAGGTGGCACAAAGCGCAAGGACTGGCATAAGGATCCCAGTTCGAACCCCCAGTTCCCCACCTGCAGGGGAGTCACTTCACAAGCAGTGAAGCAGGTGTCTATCTTTCTCTCCTCTGTCTTCCCCTCCTCTCTGTCCTATCCAACAACAACATCAATAACAACAATAACTACAACAATAAAACAAGGGCAATAAAAGGGAATAAATAAATATTAAAACGAGAGAGATATACCTGCAGCACTGCTTTACCACTTGTGAACTTGTGAAGCTTCCCTCCTACAAAAGAGGACTAGGGGCTTGAACCCTAGCCCTTGTGCATTATAAAGTATGTGCTCAAATTCTTCTGTGATTTTAACATCAACAACAAAAAGATAATAAAATTGCCAGTATAATTAAAAGTATATTTATTTTAATAAGAATATTTACCAATTTTTTTCGTTAGAGATGGTTTCTTTTCAGCAGTTCTCACCTAAAATAGAAATATGAGTTAATGGCAGAAGGCAATTACCTCGATTTGAGAAATTAATCAATTTATAAATTGGTTATATATTGACTCAATGTATGAATATGCATGAGATAGAAACTGATGAAATTAGAAGGAAGTTGAAAGATCATATAACCCAACCCATTTGCTTTTTTAAAAATAAACATTATTGGGCAGGGGTAGATAGCATAATGGTTATGCAAAGAGACTCTCATGCCTGAGGCTCCAAAGTCCCAGGTTCAATCCCCTGTACCACCATAAGCCAGAGCTGAGCAGTGCTCTGGTAAAAAATAAAAAAAGAAAAAAAGAAAAAATTTAAAAAGAAAAAAAAAATAAACATTATTACTTTTAAAGATTTTATTCATTTATTAATGAGAAAGATAGGACAGAGAGAAAGATCCAGACATCACTCTGGTACATGTTCTACCGGAGAGTGAACTCAGGACCTCATGCCATGCTTGAGAGTCAAATGCTCTATCCACTGCACCACCTCCTGGAACACTGCTTTTTTTTTTTTTAAAGAAAATTTTATTTAATTCATTTATTATTGGATAGAGACAAAGAGAAATTGTGAGGGAAGAGGGAGATGGAAAGGAAGAAAGAGACAGAGAGACACCCACAGCTCTACTTCACCACCTGTGAAGCTTTCCCACCACAGATGGGGACCAGGGGCTGGAAACCTGTCCTCGTCCACTGAACCAAGTGTGCCACCGCCTGCCTCCTCCCCACTCCCCATTTGTTTTATAAGCAGGAAGCTGAGTCTCAGGGATATGAAACTAGTTGACAGAGGGTCATAATGTCCACTCTGGCCTCTCCTTCTTGCCAGGCCTTTTTCCACATGGTATTATTAAATGACGCCTTGGTCATCAAAGCTCACATTATACATTTAGACATACTTTTTTGAGATTCTACATACTGGCGGTGAATCCCCCCCCTTTTGTTAACAAATTTGCTTCAGGTCAAGAATAACCCGCACTCTTTGTGTTCTTCTCTTTATAGCTCACCATACATTATTAATTAAGAATATTATCCTCTAGATTTTATACCAGAAAATCACTGCAAAACAATCATATGAGACTTACCAGAGACTCCTCAAGCGAATGACTTAAATGAATTTTATTTATATATTCTTGTCCCTTCTCTTCTAATAGATATTTACACCTAAACATAAAGGTTAAACTTGATTAGCTGATAAATTAGTAAAGTTGTTTTTTCTTTCTTTATTGTGGGAATTAATGGTTTACAGTCAACAGTAAAATACAGTAGTTGGTAAATAAATGTGTAACATTTCTCATTTTTCCACATAACGATCTAACCCCCCCCCCCACCTAGGTCCTCCTCCATCATCATATACCACAGGACCTGAAGACTCCTCACCACCCCAGAGTCCTTTACTTTGGTGCAATACACCAATAAAGGGTTTTTTTTTATTATTATTCTTTATTGGAGGATTAATGGTTTACAGACGATAGTAAAATACAATAGTTTGTACATGCGTTAACATTTCTCACTTTTCCACGTAACAATTCAAACCCCCCCACCTTCTCAAGTTGTTTTTTATTTATTTACCAGAGCACTGCTATGTTCTCATTTATGGTGGTATGGGGAATTAAACCTGAGCCTTTGAAGCCTTAGGCATGAATCTTTTGTTATTATGCCTTTATGCTATCCCCTTGCCCATAAATTAGTAAAGTTGATGATATCCTCTTCAGCATCTAATTCCATTAATTTGCTTTTGGTAATTTATGCATATATTTATTTATAAGTGAGGAAGATAGCCATCACTCTGGCACATTTAATGTCAGGCATCAAAATTGGGACCTCATGCTTAAAAGTCCAAGCCACTGTGCAAACTCCCAGAGCATACTTTTTGGTGTTTTTAAAAATTTTTTAAAAAATTATCTTTATTTATTTATTTGGATAGACAGCCAGAAATCAAGAGGGAAGGAGGGGGTGATAGGGAGAGAGGCAGAGACACCTGCAGCCCTACTTCACCATTTGTGAAGCTTTCTGCCTGCAGGTGGGGGCCGGGGGCTGGAATGCAGGTCCGTGGGCACTGCTGACACGTGCGCTCAACCAGGTGCGCCACCACCCGGCACCACTTTTTGGTACTTTTTTTCTCACCAAGGTTATCCACTGTTCTTGGTGGTCATGTTTACTTTTCTCTCTCTTTTCTGATACAGGGTAAGAGACAGAGAAGGAGAGAACAACAGAGAGGAGAGACACTTGCAGCACTGCTGCACCGCTTGTAAAGCTTCACCCCCTGCAAGTGGTGATAGGGCCTGAACCCAGGTCCTTGTACATGGTAACGTGTGCTCTACTGAGTAAGCCAATGACTTGTCCGCTTTTGGTGTAAGGTACTGCAAAATAAAATTTTATGCAATTCTCCACCCAATTACCCCTCTAAGGCCAGAGAGATAGCATAGTGGTTATGCGAAAGACTTTCATACCTTCTGAGACTGAGGTCCTAGGTACCACCATTAACCAGAACTGAGCAGTGCTCTGGTTCAAAATAATAATGATGGGGGAGGGAGTGGGCGCAGGTAGGGGAGCAGACCCAGAGTATCACCAGGGACTAAATCTAGGACCCCAAGCATGCAAGCTGTGCATTGAGCTACTCTCCCTAGTCCTCCTAATGTAATTTAAAAATAGAATAAATAATTTGGATTTTCATGAGAGAGAGAGAGAGATCAGAGCACTGCTCAGCTCTAGTATTTAGTGATTCTAGGGACTGAACTTGCAACCTCTGGGGCCGCAGGCATGTAAGTCTGGCATGTTACTGCTGTCCTGTCTCCCCAGCCTCTAATAGTCATTTTGAGATAAAAAAAATATTCCATTTGTTATGCTATTCATGTCAATGTTAGAACAAAAAAATATCAACTTGAGAATTTTCAACTTTTAAGTGTTATTACATTAGCACCTCAACATTAAAAAGTTAATTTTAGGGGCCGGGTGGTGGCACACCTGGTTGAGTGCACATGTTAAAATGCTCAAGGATGGGAGTCGGGCGGTAGCACAGCGGGTTAAGCTCAGGTGGCACGAAGCGCAAGGACCGGAGTAAGGATCCTGGTTCGAGCCCTCGGGGAGCCGGGGGCTCGGAGTTATCATGCAGGCACCAAAAATTAGCAATAACCCTGGTAGCCAAAAAACAAAACAAGAAACAGGAAAGGTTGAAATGTCTAAATAATTCCTTTAAAATATACAATTGATGGCAGAGGGTAGATAGCATAATGGTTATCCAAACAGATTCTCAAGTCTGAGGCTCCAAAGTGCCAAGTTCAATCCCACCATAACTGAAGTGTTGTAGTTAAAAAATAAAAAGAGTACAATTGATTTTCTAAACAAAATTTATTAAAATTAACTTTTTATACTATCTTTATTTATTAGATAGAGACAGCCAGAAATTAAGAGGAAGGGGGAGACAGCAGACTTGCAGTACTGCTTCACCACTTGCAAAGCTTTCCCCCTACAGGTGGGGACCCGGGCTTCAAACCTGGGTCCTTGAGCATTTTTTAAGCAAAGGTGATGAGATTAACAGTTTTCTAAATTTTTATATTTATTTACTTATTTTTCCCTTTTGTTGCTCATGTTTTTTTAATTGTTGTTGTAGTTATTGTTGTTGATGTTGTTGTTGTTAGGACAGAGAAATGGAGAGAGGAGGGGAAGACAGAGAGGGGGAGAGAAAGAGAGACACCTGCAGACCTGCTTCACCACCTGTGAAGCTTTCCCCTTTCCCTCTGCAGGTGGGGACCAGGGGCTTGAAGCTAGGTCCTTGCGCACTGCAATTTGTTCACTAACCAGCTGCAGCAACACCTGGCCCAGATGCATTTATTTATTTATTTATTTATTTATTTATTTTTTAAACTTTATTTTCCCTTTTGTTGCCCTTGTTTTTGTTGTTGTAGTTATTATTGTTGTTGTTATTGATGTCATCGTTGTTAGATAGGATTGAGAGAAATGGAGGGAGAGTAGAGGAAGACAGAGAGGGGAGAGAAAGATAGACACCTGCAGACCTGCTTCACTGCCTGTGAAGCGACTCCCCTGCAGATGGAGAGCCTGGTGCTCGAACTGGGATCCTTATGCTGGTCCTTGTGCTTCACGCCACATGCGCTTAACCCACAGCACTATTGCCCGACTCCCTATTTTTTTTAGATAGAGTTTGAGAGACAGAGGTTGAGAGAGAAATAAACAGAGAAGGGAGACACTAATATACTGCTTCACTGCTAATGAAGCATCCTCCTTACTTCATGTTCATGTGTGGTGGCTGCGGGCTCAAGCCTGGGCCCTCATGCACAGTGTGTGTACTCTACTGAGTCTATCTCCCAGCCCTCTATGTACTTTATTTTAGAGAGGTAAGACGGTAAAGAGACATTTAGAATATGTCATCATTCTAAGATGACTGTAAGAAGCATGATTATATTCTGTATTATCACTGCCAATTACATCCCATCGCCAGATTTCTGTGATCTAAAAATGTGAACTGTGTTATCTCAGGAAAAAAAAAGTTGAAAATGAGAAACAGTAATTTTTTCTAAAGGATGTGATGGGTTATTGCAGAATCTCCTTGGCAACATGGTCTCTTGTGTGCTTATCATAATAGAGCCTACTTCCAACAATAACAAAAGCATACATTTCTAATTTGGTGTTTAGAAATTAAATCATCTGAATGTCACAGGTATGATATTCAAACAGTGACTGTTTTGGTCTTGAGAAGGCTTTGGGTCTTTTTTTTTCTTCCTCCTATAAAGTAGGTGACCCCGTTTTTTTTTTTTTTTTTTTTTTTGTAAATGTGGTGTGAATTTCCAGCCACAGTGAGAGCAGAAAATAGTTGAGGTGAAAAGTTATTCAAGTTTCCCCACTGCGTGCTGTCCAACTTGTCTGTTACTGAATCAACAGTTAAATGTCTTACCCCGGATACCATTTAGCATGCTGCTCCCAAGGATCTTCACTGGGCTTCCAATCAGTTAGCCCTCCTCCACAGTGAAAGCACTTGACTTTATCACCTTCGCCTAAGAAAACACACAGGTGAAATACATGTATTTGTATAATTAGAAGTGTACCCCCAAATACCCTCTTATTATATTCATTAAGTCTGAATATCTATAAATTACACAAAAACCTCAGTTTAAAAGAAAGCATTCCAATTCGCATCTAAGTAATAGAAACAATCATTCGGGGAAGGAGATACACTCTAAAGTTACTGATTCAATTCGAGGTATTTTACAGAAGGAAAAAAAAAAAAGCCCACATCTTTTGTGAAAAATCACAGCCCTCACATTCTTTTAAACACATTATTTGGAGTTATCAATACCACATGACTTTTTTCAAACTGTAAAAGTTCAGCATGAAATTACAAGATAATTTTATCAAAGGTTATTAACACATGATATTAACAAACCTTCGTGGTTGTTATATGATACCATGTTAATAAAACATTGAAATAACCAACATTTTGTAATTGGGCACTATTCAAGCCTAACATACATGAGCATATCTATATACCGCTATCATTTATCTGAATATCCCTAGAACCATCACACTAATGGCCCTGGCTGACATGTCCAATACAGTCAATTAAAAAAGAAAAAACACAACACTGATTTCAATCAATAAGGCTTCATATAGGGACCTTTAAAATATACAGTCAAGGTACAAAAGGCAGATGTATTTGAATTAAACTCTCTAACGCTAACTCATCTTATTGGGTTGTATAGAGAAAATACAAGCAATACATGCATTCGGCACATATGGTAAGCATTCAACAAGTTATAGTTGGTATTATTATCAGACTGATTCTTCCATGAGGAGTATCACATTATGCATATCACTCTTTTCCAAAAGGCAATTACATGAAGATGAACATAACTTATAACAGGCAGTCTTTTCACATAAGTTCAGTGGTTACAGTATGAATTTATCTTAAGAGTTCAGAGAACAGTGGTATAATCGTATCAGTCTACACCTAAATATCTGGCAGTTCAGGGGTCTTAATGTTATTATCTACCTACTTTCTAACAGGCCTAGGATAGTTGAAAAGCTACGATTCGCTGATTTTATAATAAAGTTTACCTAAAGAATAAAATCCAGCTCTTGCAAGCTGCTCCTTGTTAACTGAGTATGTCCACGTCCCAAAAGTAATGATCCGTGCTTCATAGTTTGCCATGGATGGATTTCTTGGAGGATGTGTTGAATTTGGGAAATTTCTATCAGAACTCGTGACATCAGATTCACTTCGAATATTAACATTCCGGCCCAAAACAAAGAAGCAATTAGGAAAGTGCCGCCTGTGTTCTGACCATGCACGATCACAGGGTTCCCAGTTTTTCAGTTTTCCACCACAACAAAAGCACTGCACTTGATCATCAATACCTGTGTAATAGAGTCCAGCACTGGCTAACTCTCTTGGGGTTAAGTGGGCATAATCTGGCCAGTTCTGAAAGGACTTTAATCTGGCTTCTTCACTACACATGAGAGGGTTCCTTGGGTATATGGTGTCTGATATATCTACAACCTGTCCAGTTCTCAAAAGATAGTCTGCATGAATCTCAGATGACCTGTCTAAAACAAAATGATTTCTGTTCCCCAGACAGTTTTCAGCTTTGTGCTGTCCATTTTGGACAGTGTGATTTGTAGGTTGTACAGTATGATTTTCAAAATAAAAGCCATTAATAAATCTGCAATTTGGGGAGACTTTCCTGTGTCTTCCAATTGCTGAGTCTCCATATTGCCATCTATCTACTGCTGCATGACAACTAAAGCACCGCACAGTGTCTCCTTCACCAGTATATAGAAAACCAGCTCGTGCTAGTGTTGATGCTGCGACTGGACTACTACTGGGAAAATTAGTAAATGTTCTTAACCTATTAAACTCTTCTACAAATTCTTCATCTTTATCGATGTCTGCAGGTACACAAGTTTTAGATCCTTCAAAACTGTTAAAAGTCATCTTCTCTTGGAAATAAGACTTGTCCACCTTTTCTAAAAAAAGAACATTACATTAGGAAATCCAAAACATGATATACAGGCAATGTACTTTTGATATTAGAAGCTAACAAACCACTCACTGATGACATAAAAATAATTACACAACATCTAAGAAACATTCTAAGTTGAGATACTAAAGTTCTACATGGTCACATGCTTCATGTTATTTAGTAAAAACTAGCATTTCTGTTCTCTATTTTAGAAGAAAATATTTAAGTAGGTCGAGCTGAAATATTTTTAAAAAATTTTTGCCACCAGGGTTATAACTGGAGCTTGGTGGCTACGCAACTTCAAAGCTCCCAGTAGCCATTTTTTTCCTTTCAGGAGAGAAGAGAGAGGAGAGGGGTGAGGGGAGAGGGGAGAGGGGTGAGGGGAGAGGAAAGAGGGAAGAGTGGTAAAGGGGGAGGGAGAAGGGAAGCAGCAAAGCATTGCTCCAATGCTGGTGAGGATTCCTGTGCCAGGAGCCCCTGGGGCTCAGGATAGGTCATGGTGAATGGTAACCATAAACTCTACTGAGTGAGCTACTTGCTAATCCCTGAGGAAAAATATATTTAAAAAAATTTTAATATTTATTTATCTTCCCTTTTGTTGTCCTTGTTTTTAAAATTGTTGCTATAGTTATTATTGTTATTGATGTCGTCATTGTTAGATAGAACAGAGAGAAATTGAGAGGGGAGGAGAAGACAGATAGGGGGAGAGAAAGACAGACACCTGCAGACCTTCACTTCCTGTGAAGCGACTCCCCTGCAGGTGGGGAGCCAGGGGCTCGAACTGGGAACCTTATGCCAGTCCTTGCGCTTAACCTGCTGTGCTACTGCCCGACTCCCAAGGAGAAATTTTTTTTATTTCTTTAAGTTTATTTTTTTATTTAAGAAAGGATAAATTAACAAAACCATAGGGTAGGAGGGGTACAACTCCACACAATTCCCACCACCCAATCTCCATATCCCATCCCCTCCCCTGATAGCTTTCCCATTCTCTATCCCTCTGGGAGCATGGACCCAGAGTCGTTGTGGGTTGCAGAAGGTGGAAGGTCTGGCTTCTGTAATTGCTTCCCCGCTGAACATGGACGAAGGAGAAATATATTTTAAAATTTTATTTATTTTCCCTTTTGTTGCCCTTGTTGTTGTTTTACTGTTGTTGTTATTGATGTCGTCATTGGATAGGACAGCGAGAAATGGAGAGAGGAGGGGAAGACAGGGGGAGAGAAAGACAGACACCTGCAGACCTGCTTCACCGCCTGTGAAGCAACGCCCCTACAGGTGGGGAGCCGCGGGCTCGAACCGGGATCTTTCTGCTGGTCCTTGCACTTTGCACCACGTGTGCTTAACGGAGAAATATTTTTAAGTGTTATTTCACATACCTAAGAAAACTACGTAATGAAGAAAATATTATCATTTTTAACCATGTAAAATCATTGCTTAGGAAAAACATGAAAGAAAGTATGCAGATTCTAAACTCTATGCATAATTGTTATAACAGATAATTGTATATTCAAGACAAAGTCCTGTTTTTACAATTAAAGAATTGAATGTTAAATTAATTTTTATTTTCTTTTTTGCTTAGCAAAATATATTTTGTCCACAATACTGGCTCCAATATGTTATGTAAAAGTATCAGATATCAGGCCGGGTGGTGGTGCACCTGGTTGAGCACATGTTACAGTGCACAAGGACCTGGGTTCGAGCCCCTGGCCCCCACCTGCAGGAGGAAAGCTTCACAAGTGGTGAAGCAAGGCTGCAGATGTCTCTCTGTCTCTCTATCACCCCCTTCCCTCTCGATTTCTGGCTGTCTCTATCCAAATAAATAAGTAAATAAATATAATTTTAAAAAAGAATTAAAAAAATAAATATAAGACATCTCTGATTTTCTTATATAAATAAGAGCCCCTTTTTTCTTAGAATTGGATTATTTCAGATATAAGTATGGAACTTCTTGAGTAATGGTAAGAATGGCTATTGGACAATGTGTCCTCCAAACCCAGACATGTTTGATAGCACTGATGATGCTACTTATAATTACACTCAGATACCAGGTATAAATCAGAACGCCCAAGCAAAAAAAGTGCATGCAATCACTGTAGCTATAGGCAAACCTGGCTCTCCAGAATCTTAAACAGTGCTTAATACTGTGCTCAGTTTCTGCTTGTCAAATGCAAAATTTAAGAGCGTTACTGTTTCTACTTCATATATCCATCTGCTGATTTCTTAGGAAGAATTAGCAGTTCTTCAGCATTATGTTGACACAGTATGTCTTAGAACATCATTTCTCTTGGAGAGCTGTTCAACACAAGGCTTCTGTCTTCAAGTTTGGCAACTGATTTCAGTCTTTCCTGGCAATGCCAATTTAATTAATTCATATATGCCTTAAGGGCTGAGTTATGTATGCATATAATGACTTTTTTGGAAGATCTATGAATTTTGATTGGTTCCCAGATATGTGAAAATACTGATACTAGTTTCAAGACACTTTTATGAGTCAGCATAAGTAGGATAACAAAAATCAAGATTCAGAGAAACCCAGCCTGGCTGACAGGCTAATGAGAGAATTTAAACGGTTATGTGTATTTTCTGATTCTTGAAAAAAAAAATCTGTTGCACAACTAAAGGAAGATGGGAACTTGGTTTGGAAAGAAGTCATGTGAAGGCACACCTCCAGATCAAAATCTTGGAATTTTAGTTAATTACAAATTCATTATGAGCCAACATTACATGGTTACTAAAAGAAAAATCCACACAACTTCAGAATACATTCATGTTCATATGTGCAATATCCACATTCCATTCAGTTGCATACTGAACACTGTTTTTAGTTCTGGACACACTTTAGAATGGACCATTAGTACCCAGAGAGAGCCATCAGGATAATGAAAATGTCATATGAGGAATAGTTTGAAGCCCTAAGTAAGGGTGATTACCTCAAAAAGAAAAAACAAAACAAAACAATGGGGGAGGATAAAGAGGACAGAAAAATTACCTTTAGATATCTAAAAAGCTGCCATACAGAAAGGGGATTCAAATTCTATGTAGTGTTAGGGCAGAACTAAGAGTCAGTAAAGCTAATCATTACCAGAAGATTTTTCACACAATCCAAGGGTGAATGGTTACAATGATCAGTAGTGTAAAAAATGAACTGGATTGCCTTGGAATTTATGAGTTCCTCCTATTATTGGAAGGGAACTTCAGCATGGACTAAGTGACAGAATTAAACACAAAACAAAGAGGCAGAGAGAGACAGAAAGAGTGAAAGAGCGCACACAGTACCGAATCTTCCTTCAATGTGATGGGCCTGGGCTCCAACGTGGGTCACACATGGGTCACACGCATGGCAAGGTGGCACACTACCCATCTGAGCTATTTTGCCTACTCCAAACCTCTTTTTCTTTCTTACCCTCTCTCCCTCTCTTACTTCCTTTTTCTATCTCTATTTTATGAGATAGAAAGAGACAGGTAGGCCTGAGCACTTCTCTGGTGAACGTGGTTCAAGAGACTGAACCCAGGGTTTGACATACACAAACCCTATGGTCCTTTGCTGAGTCAACTACCCAGGAGCCAGGATAAAACATTTTTATTGGGTTGTCATGATGAGTCTTTGCATAGCAAAATACAGAAAAATACATCATGACTTTTCTGACAGCCCGATATAAATAGCCTGAAAATGATCTGATAAACATATCACAATTACCTTTTCTGAAATGGTAAGTTTAATCCCTCAGGTCAACTATAATAGGCAGATGTGTAAAGTTAACAATCTGTTCTCAATTCACAACGGTGGATATTCTACGTGGTACCAGTAATCACCCCACTTCAGATGGTATTAAGTAAAACTATCATTCAACACTAGCAGGAGAATCTCTACTTGAACCTTTGAAGTAGAGACCTCATCTTTCCAGGAGTCATTTTCATACTAATAGATTAGATTGTATCATTTTAGAAAATATATTTTTTCAAGAGGACTCAACTGAACATACATTATTAGAGTATAAGCTTTTGAAGGAGGTTAAAAAGTGACGGGGCAGTCGGAGAGGTGGCACAATGGATGGCACAATTGGACTCCCAGCCATGAGATCCCGAGTTTGATCTATGGCATCCTTATGTAACAGAGTGGTACTCTGATACTCTTTCTCAAATACAAATAAGATCTATGTGACATTTAAAAAAAAAAGTAACAGAAAAATGACTGAAAAAAGACATTGGGGTTGAAGGGAGGCATCAAAAGAAAGGGATGTGAATTAAAAAAAAAAGAGTTTAGGGAGTCGGGCAGTAGCGCAGCAGGTTAAACACAGGTGGCACAAAGCACAAAGACTGGCATAAGGATTCTAGTTCAAGCCCCCAGCAGGTGAAGCAGGTCTGCAGGTGTCTCTCTTTCTCTCCCCCCGTCTTCCCCTCCTCTCTCCATTTCTCTCTGTCCTATCCAACAACGACAACATCAATAAAAACAACAATTAAAAAAGCAAGGGCAACAAAAGGGAATAAATAAATATAAAAAAGAGTTTAATGTGTCAACAACTGTACTGTAAACCTAACCCCATCCCCAATAAAGTGGGAAAAATAAAACGTTTTATACATTCTAAAAAAAAGATTTTCCATAGAATGAAGGTGGGGAAGGCATTTAGAGCATACATACAGAGAGCACAGGAATTGCGAATACAAAAGAAAATGGGGTATAGATATTGGAGCAGGGAGACAGACAGGTTTTAGATATGAAAAGGTCTGAGTGATATCAAGTATGCTGAGATAATTTAAGGCTTCTTTGTGAAAGCATATTCAGCCTTTATAAGTAGAAAGGGAAGAAGGCACAGAAAAAGATGTCAAAGAAAGATGACATTAAAGAGGCTAGGTGAGAGGAATCGTGATGGGGTAGTTATAGGAAAAAACCAGCACTATGAAAGTCAGTACCCGCTACAGAAAGAATCAGGAAGTGGTAGTACGTGCTCATATAAGGAGACTGGATGATTTCAAGGTGATGAGATGTTGTGTTATGGTGGAGGGAGATAATAATTTGATGGTTGTGGAGGTATGCTCTTAATTACCTATTTTGGGGAGATGTGAAACTGTACCCTGTGACAAGTTAGCCTTGTAAAAGAACATTTCTGGGGGCCAGGCAGTAGCGCAGTGGGTTAAGCACACATGGAGCGGAACATAAGGACTGGCACAAGGATCCCGGTTCAAGCCCCCAGCTCCCCACCTGAAGAAGGGGGTCACTTCACAAGCAGTGAAGCAGGCCTACAGATGTCTATTGTTCTCTCCCCCTCTGTCTTTCCCTCCTCTCTCGATTTCTCTCTGTCCTATCCAACAATAATAACAGCAATAACAACAATAACAACAGTTAACAACAATGAAACAACAAGGGCAACAAAAGGGAAAAAATAGCCTCCAGGAGCAGTGGAGTCATAGTGCAGGTACTGAGCCCCAGCAATAACCCTGGATGCAAAAATTAAATAAATAATAATTTAAAAAGATAATTTCTTCACTACACAAAATACACATACACCTGTACATATACACACATCATATATACATTTTTAGCCAAGTGACCTAGGAAAAGATAGCCAAGGGCAAGTACCAAAGAGAGGAGGTAGACTGCTAAGTTAGGGATAATTAGGACTGTGGCAAGTTGGGAGGGCAGAAACACACACACACATAGAAAACCCCAGCTAGTACCTGTGCACAACAAAATCAAGTTGTCAGAAAAGTCATGATGCATTTTTGCATAAAAAATATAAATTAAAAAAATGTCACGACTCTTCTGACAACCCAATACAACAAGCAGGTGATGGACTAGCTGTCCTCTCATTCTCCTCCACAGAGCCCTGCAGCCCCCAAAGCAAAGGAAGGAGGAAGACCTGCCCCACACCCAGACCAGCTTCAGGTGCTCACTGGCACTCAGCACGGAGATTAGAGCTACAACTTGGTCAACTACAGGCTTCTAGGTGGCAGCCATGATTGGGGCTCTTAAGGGGAGGAAGCCCCCACACTCAGCACAAACATGACTGCTGGGACACTCTGGAGGCTGAATTATCTTAGTTTTCATTAGAAATGGCAAAACTGGGAATTTTACGAGGACTTTTAGGATTCTGCAACATGTTCACGAGACATCTAATGCTTACATTTTCTGTGTTTATTTCTGCCACTGTTTTTGCTGGGGCTTCATGCCTACACTGTTCCTGGCAGATTTGCCCCCCCCCCCCGTGTGGGAGAAAGAAATGCAAAAATAAGGAGAGATACCACAGCACTACTCCATTGCCTGTGCAGCTTCCCCTTTGTGTGAGGCTCCTCTGTGGCGGCCGGGGGCTGCAAACGGAGTCTTCAGATATGGTGAAGTGTGTGCTTTACCAGGTGAACCATCTTCCAGCCTACAGTGTTTACATTTTAGTAGGCTCTGGAGATACCCTGGGGGAGTTTTTGCCAATCAATACCACTGGTAATTATCATAAAGCTGTTTCAAAAGTCTATTTAATGTTTAGATTTTTTTTTCCTTACAAAAGAAGTAGACAACAGTGCCTTTGGCAGACAGGTTAGTGAAAGAAAAGTTTTAAAAAATCTATTTATTTATTTATTTATTTATTTATTATTGGATAGAGACAGAGAAATTGAGAGGGAAGGATGATATCTATATCTATATCTATCTATCTATCTATCTATCTATATGGAGAGAGAGAGACCTGCAGCCCTGCTTAGCCATTTGTGAAGCTTTCCGCCTGTAGGTGGGGACAAGGGGCTTAAATCTAGGTCCTTGCACATTGTATTGTGTGCACTTAACCAGGTGCACCACTGCCTGGCACAAAAGAAAAGCTTTCTCTAAAACTACATTGAGTTTTGTCAATCACAGAAAAAAAGTCACATCCAGTCACTGGTATGCCTCATGGCTTTAGACCTGTTGCCTTCCATTACAGATGTGACTATTCACCCAGAAACAAAAGATTAAGTTCGTGTTTATAAACACAACACTGAACATCCTAGGACTCTGTAATACAAACTAAGAGAGCTACCACAGGGATCATTCTATTCTGCTTGTTCCAGGAGGTCTGGCTTATAGCACAGAACTACTGGCTGTTAATGACAGTTTACAAACTAGTGGTATAGAAATGTCAATTAAGGGAGTTGGGCGGTAGTGCAGCAGGTTAAGCGCAGGTGGCAAAAAGCGCAAGGACAGGCGTAAGGATCCCAGTTCCAGCCTCCAGCTCCCCACCTGCAGGGGAGTCACTTCACAAGCCGTGAGTGAAGCAGGTCTGCAGGTGTCTGTCTTTCTCTCCCCGTCTTCCCCTCCTCTCTCCATTTCTCTGTCCTATCCTACAACGACGACATCCATAAAACAAGGGCAACAAAAGGGAATAAAAAAAAAAAAACTTGGGAGTCGGGCTGTAGTACAGCGGGCTAAGCGCAGGTGGCGCAAAGCACAAAGACCGTCATAAGGGTCCCGGTTCGAACCCTGGCTCCCCACCTGCAGGGGAGTTGCTTCACAGGCGGTGAAGCAGGTCTGCAGGTGTCTATCTTTCTCTCCTCCTCTCTGTCTTCCCCTCCCTCTCTCCATTTCTCTCTGTCCTATCCAACAACAACAACAACAATAATAACTACAACAATAAAACAACAAGGGCAACAAAAGGGAAAAAATAAATAAAATAAAAAAAACTTAAAAAAAAGAAATGTCAATTAAGAGCCGATCACACAACTGACACAAATATTACTAACAATCACAACCTCTTCCTGTGAGACCAGCTAGCTAGCCAGGAGAATGTTAGAATCTACTGATAATATAAGCCTCTTGACTATTCACACCTGACTGACTGAACCATGCCTTCAGCCAAAGCATGAAGACAGTGATGTAGATGATACTGTTATTGAAAATAATAGCATGTGGGTGGCGGGGGTAGACAGCATAATACATAATGGTTATACAAAGAGACTATCATGCATGAGGCTCCAAGGTCCCAGGTTCAATCCCCCCTCACCACCACCATCACCATAAACCAGAGCTGAGCAGTCTTCTGATTAAAAATAATAATAATAATAGCATGCCATAGATAATTCCTATAAAGTGGTTCCTACTAAGGCCTAGAATGGTTGACTCAAATAGAACACTCAGTTTTAAGTCTGGACAGAAAGATTGTAGCACCCCTAGCAAGTAGTACAAACACAATTTAAAATAGTTTCAGATAAAAAACTCTTTAGAATAAAGAACAATCATAACATCAAGAAACAACCCACCCTTTGAATGTTTTCTGAGTGAGAATGTTATAGGACTTGTAAATTTGGTGAGTGAGTTTAAAGAATTTTTATTAAAACCTCTGAACAATCAATTTGGAATAGTCGGAGCAATAATAATAGTGCAAGTTTAAATTGTTATTAAATAAGATTAGTGGTTGCTTAGGGCTGGGGCATGAAGAGTAACTACAAATGGTTACTGGACTTTTTTGAGCAATAGGCATATTCTAAAATTAGACTCTAGTGGTAGCTGAGCAAATATGTAAATATACTAACAACCACTGAACTGTACAATTTAAATTAATTTCATAGTGTTAATTACATCTCTATAAAATTGTTTAAGGGTAGGAGTAGACAGCATAAGTTATGCAAGGAGACTCTCGTGTCTGATGCACCAAAGTCCCAGGTTCAATCCCCCACACCACAATAAACCAAAGCTGAGCAGTGCTCTGGTAAAATAATAAATTTTAAAAATAAATAAATGAAAATTCTTTAAACACCATTATAATAGTACTCTGATAACTGTTATTTTTTTCTTTTTTTATATTTATCTACTTATTTTTCCTTTTGTTGCCCTTGTTGTTTAACATTGTTGTGGTTATTGATGTCGTTGTTGGATAGGACAGAGAGAAATGGAGAGAGGAGGGGAAGACAGATGGGGGAGAGAAAGATAGACACCTGCAGACCTGCTTCACCACCTGTGAAGCGACTCCCCAGCAGGTGGGGAGCCGGGGGCTCAAACCGGGATCTTTACGCCGGTCCTTGCACTTTGCACCACGTGCGCTTAACCCGCTGCGCCACCGCCTGACTCCCGATAACTGTTATTTTTTTTTAATTTTATTTGGGATTAATGGTTTACATTCGACAATAAAATACAGTAGTCTGTACATGTGTAACATTTCTGTTTTCCACATAAAAATTCAACCCCCACTCGATCCTCCTCTGCCATCATCTTCCAGGACCTGAACCCTCCCCCCACCCCCAGTCTTTACTTTGGTGCAATACTGATAACTGTTATTATAAACTGGTGTGGGGGAGTAATTTATTATTATTTTACCAGAACACTGCTCAGCTCTGGCTTATCTGGTATGAGGGGCTGAGCCTGGGATCTCAGCGCCTTGGGTATAAAAATCTGTTGTGTAAATCCTATCTCTCAAGATAATTTAAAGTCTAGGACAAAGGGACCTTTACTAATGAAGTTTTGTCCTTTTGATAGTATAGGTAACAATGTTACAGCACAGTTTCAGAATGTGTGAGAGGACAAAATCATTTCTGCTTGAAGTGGTTACATATTTAACATGTTGCAAAGATCCCAGTTTAAATTTCATGCAACTACATCTATATTCTTTAAATTCTAATGTGAAGACTGATTCGATCTCCTTAGGATCTCAGTTTGTATGTCCCAGTGATGTAGATTATGGGCAGGGTGGTGGTGCACCTGGTTGAGCACACGTTACAATGTGCAAGGACCCAGGTTTGAGCCCCCCAGTCCCCACTTGCAGGCGACAAGTTTCACAAGTAGTGAAGCAATGTTGCAGATGTTTCTCTCCCTCTCTATCACCTCTTTCCCTCTATCCACTAAATAAAGATAATTTTAAAAAAATGATTAAACAGAAGACAAACTTGTTTTTGTTTGTTTGTTTGTTTGTTTTTGTCACTGCTGGAGCTTCACCACAAGCTAATTTTTTCAGGGAGTGAGACAGACACACACAGAGAGAATGACAACACACCATTGAAGTTTTCTCCAACGTGGTGGGGGTAGGGTTTGAACCTGAGTTGTGGATGACAAAGCATACACACTATCCGGGTGAGACATTCTGCAAGGCCAAAGTTATATGCTTTTTATACAAAGCTTTTGGATTCTTAGTAGGATTATTATAGGAATGCCATCTATACTTAAGAGAAAGATGGTTGTTTGTTTTTTTTTACTTTTATTTATTTTCCCTTTTGTTGCCCTTGTCTTTTTATTGTTGTTGTAGCTATTATTGTTGTTATTGATGTCATAATTGTTAGATAGGACAGAGGGAAATGGAGAGAGGAGGGGAAGATAGAGAGGGGGAAAGATAGACACCTGCAGACCTGCTTCACCGCCTGCAGGTGGGGAGCCAGGGGCTCGAACCGGGATCCTTATGCTGGTCCTTGCGCTTCATGCCACGTGTGCTACCGCCCGACTTCCAAGATGAGGGTTTTACCACTGACAGAGTATACCTAGTTTTCATTAGGCTATTTATTTTCATACATCCATTTAAAAGAAGAAATAGTAAATAAATAATTAAATAAATGTAAAATAATAAAAAAAGAAGGAATAGTAAGGTGGCCAACTCCTTCTTTCTTGCTTGCTTGCTTTTTCTTTTCCCACCAGAACCCTGTTGAGCTCTGGCATATGGTGGTGTGGGAAACTGAACCTGGGACCCTGGAGCCTCAGGCATGAAAGTCTGTTTGCATAACCATTATGCTATCTCCCCTGCCCCAAGACAGCCAACTTTCATTCTTCACCTGATTTCTTTAGTTTCATTTTTTTTTCCTTATCAACAAGGTCATCAATGTGTCCTGGTGCCCCATTGATGAATCCACCAGTCTATGGCCTTTTTTCCCCCCTTTCTTTACTGATACAGAGAAAGAGAGTGTGCTGTAGCGTTGCCCTACTGCTTGTGAAGCTCCCCACCCTCCCCAGAGGTGGAGACAGGGGTTTGAACTTGGGTCCTTGTGCTTGGTAACATGTGTGCTCTACCAGATGCACCACTGTCTAGTCCCTGATTTCTCTAGAATTTATCATGGTACAATATGCACTAGCACTACAGTATGTGTGCATACAGATTTCAGAAATATTATGAAGTATATGAGTTATCTATAGTTTATGGGTATTCCCTCCAAGCTATTTATTAATTTTATGATCGAGCCACTATGAGTGCCTTATGAGAGCTGTATGCTATTAAAACAATGAAGAGTCAAATGACTTCACTTTGAAGGACATATCTCTAAACGACGAAAAGTATATGAAGAAATAGTGTTATTTAATTGAATGAACATCTCTAATTTTATCAGCAGACTAGTCAGAAACAAAAAAAGTATTATTAACCTTCCTAACAAAAGCTGAATTACTTAAAATCAAAGTTAACAGTAATATATATATATATTTTTAATTTTTTTAAAAAATATTTATTTATTCCCTTTTGTTGCCCTCTAGACTCAGTAACAAACTTTTTAAATACTACTGTATAGGACATATACTTAACTCTGAAATGTTCTCCTGTAAATACATGAAAGGACCTAAGGAGAATCAACCAAGGGAAAATCAATCACAACTACAATTAAGTGTTCTACATTTAATTTGGAAAGTAATCGTAAGGGCAGGGGTTCCAAAGGTACAATTTCTCATGCACTATGAGCCAGACAAAAAGAAAAAAGTCATAGTAATACTTAAATTTAGACACAGGCCTCTAATCTTTGCCAAATTACTTATAATAATTAACTACAAAAGAACAGAGTTCCCTCAGAATGGACACACAGTAAAATACTCTTATACTTTCTTCAGCAAAATTTGGGACTGTGCTTCACAAAAGAATTTTTTCTGCATGAAGAATAATAAACAGGGTTTTTTTCAAGAATTCACTCAAGATCCTAAAATCGTTATTATTCCCTCATTTTACTGATAATTGTTTATAAGACAATGCACAGTGATTGTTTATCCCTAGCCTTTGACAAAATACCAGTCATTTACAGTTCAAACTATAGTCCCATGCCACAGATTAATATTATTTATTTTACTGGGAATCCAGCTCAAAACAGCAATGAGAAAAAAAAACCCTCAATTTGGATACTAATCCCATCTTTATTATTATTTTTTTCTTTCAATATTTATTTCCTTTTGTCGCCCTGTTGTTTTATTGTAATTATTATTGTTGTCATCGTTGTTGGATAGGACAGAGAGAAATGGAGAGATATGGGGAAGACAGGGGGGAGAGAAAGACACCTGCAAACCTGCTTCATGGCTTGTGAAGCGACTCCCTGCAGGTGGGGAACTGGGGGCTCGAACCGGGGTCCTTATGTGGGTCCTTGTGCTTTGCGCCACGTGCACTTAACCCACTGCCGCTATCGCCCGACTCCCCTAATCCCATCTTTAAAGAAAAAATTGTTTTCATTTTTAACATGGAGGAAAGGATTCCTAAGGGAAGGGGGTTTAGTGTGTGGAGCAAGGATTTGCATGCCCAGGGTCCCAAATTCAATCCCAAAACATCGACTGTGCCAGATTGGTGCTCTAATCTCTCTCAAGAAAATAAATCTAAAAAAAGTGTGTATCATACTACATAAACTATGAACTTGTTACTTGATCCTGGTAAGAATCACACATGGTAAGAAACACACTCTACTGGGTATAAGATCTCTAGGGTCCAGGAAACAATGTATCTAACTTGCAAAAAGTAAGAGGGAATGATGGTTTGGATTCTTACCTTTTTGCTTACCTTAAGAACTAATACTATTAGGGCTGGGTGGTGGCGCACCTGGTAGAGTACACACATTACAATGTGCAAGGACTGGGGTTCAAGCCTCTGGCCCCCACTTGCAGGGGGGAAGCTTCACAAGTGGTGAAACAGTGCTGCAGGTATCTCTCTCCCTCTTAGTCTCCCTTTCCTCTCTACTTCTATCTCTACCCAAAATAAATAAACATTAAAAAAAGCACAAATTTACAAAAAAAAGAAAACTGTTACTTTATATTCACTGTTAGATAATGACTTCTGAGCTAATCATATGAGAAAAAAAATTAGAATGATGTTAATACTGATTAATCATTAGGTTAAAAAACATATATACCCATAGATAAAAAGCAGGATTCAGGGCATGTCCACAGTGGCTGGTCATGAACAAAATAGCTTTTGGTTCACTGCATGGGAGGCAGTATATCACCAGCAGAGAGGGCTGAGAAACACAGGAAATACCCAACTCCTACTTACTATTAACTTGAGTTAAAAATAAAAGATCTCTGTTGAAAACTGTTTGAGTGATGTCTCACTAGTGTGCTGAACTATTCAGTGACTGTCTTATAAAAATAAATCAATTCTCGGTCTAGCAAGGAAGGAGTCTCTCCCCGATTTTGTCAAAAAAATTTCCTAAAATGTTTTTACAAAAGGGGAGTTCAGAATTTAAGTACATCAAAAAGTACATTATATTCTGTAGATACCCACAAGAAAAACTTGCTCACCACAACTAGGTTAGTGATGAACAGAATAAAATAAGCACTTTTTTTAAAAATTGCCACCAGGGTTATCATTAGGGCTTGGTGCCTGTATGACAAACCTACCGCTCCTGGCAGCAACTTTTTCTTTCCTTAGACAGAACAGAGAAAAGCTAAGAGGGGAAGGGGAAATGGAAAGGGAGAGAGGCAGAGACACATGTGTAGTACTTACTTCACTGCCTGTGAAGTCCCCCCCCCCGCAGGTGGAAAATGGGGGTTTGAACCTGAGTCCTTGTGCATGGTAATGTGTGTCTACTGCCTGGCCCCATTTCACTCTTGTTTTAAGGTTTATTTATTTTTCATGAGAGAGAATAACAAAAAAGGGTACTGCTCAGCTCTTGTGTATGGTAGTGTGAGGACTGAATCTGCGGCCTCTGATGTGTTTGATTTAATTTTTAGATAGAGACAGATAGGCAGAGAGAGAAAAAGAGTGAAAGAGATCACAGCACTGAAGCCTTCTTCCGTGGGGTAGGAACTGGGCCTGCCACTATCCATGTGAGCTATTATGCCAGCCTGCATTCTCAGATATGAAAGTCTGGCATGTCACTACCTATAGCTTCACTATCTGTACAGCCTAAAGATCCCTCTTTCATATTTATTTATTTATTTATTTTTAGAGACAGGGGACAGAAGCAGAGAGAGTGAAGGAGTACACAGTTCCAAAGCTTCCTTCAACTCAGGGGAGGCCAGGTTCAGACCTGGGCTGCATACCTGCCAAAGCAGCATACAATCCAAGTGAGCTTTATCACTGAGCCCACTCTTTCATTTTAAGTAGAAGAAAATAAAGGTATGAGGAATTAAATGATTTGGCTAAGGCCATAGAACTGAAACTGAAAAAAAAAAAGATTTTATTACACATGAGAGTTTCACATCAGAGATAGGAATGAACTTAAGAGCATCACTCTAGCACAAGGCAGCGTGGATCCAACTAGAACCCCAGGCAGGCACGTCCAATGCTCTACCTGATGAGCCTTTTCCCCAGCTGCAAGAACTGGAACTTATTCTTGATAAAAGCCAACATCATGGGGGCCGAGCAGTGGGTGGGTGCACTTGGTTAAGCGCACATATCACCATGTGCAAGGATCCTGGTTTGAGCCCCTTCTCCCCACTTGCAGGGAGGACACTTCATGAGCAGTGAAGAGGGCTGCAGGTGTCTTATCTTTCTCTCTCCTCTACCTCCCCTCCCCTCTCAATTTCTCTCTGTCCTGTCAAATAAAATAAAGTAGAAAGGAAAAAAATGAAAAAAAAAAAAAAAAAAAAAAAAGGCCTCCAGGATTTGTAGTGCCAGCACCAAGGATAAGCCCCGGGATAACCCTGGAGGCAAAAAAAAAAAAAAAAAGAAGAAGAAGAAGAAGAAGAAGAAGCAGCAGCCAATATCATTATATCATTTCTCCTCCTCAGTAGATATCTCTGTTGAAAGTCACTCTGTTGATTACATACATTTGGTAGGCTTGGGTTTAAATTTTTAAGATGATTAAGTAAGGAAACTAAGTCACAGTAAGTGACACATCAAATTAAAGTGGCTCAGCAGTAGAGCACAAACCTTGCTGGTCTTGTGTCCTAGGTTCCACTCCCAGCATCACATAGAATGGTGAAGCAAAAGCCAGTTGGTGGCGCACCTGACTGAGTGCACAAGTCATTAAGCACAAGGATCCAAGTTCAAAGCCCCAGTCCCCACCTGCAAGGAGAAAGTTTCACAAGCAGTGAAACAACCCTAACAGGTCTCTATCTCTCTCTCCTTCCCAACCTCAATTTCCCTCTGTCTTGTCAAATAAAAAAAAAAGCAAGCAAATTTTAAAAGCTAAGAGAATAGTGAAGCCATGTTCTATTGTATCTTAAACTCTCAAAAAAAAAAAAAAAAACAACCTTACCTGCAAAATAATTTTTTCATTTCCTTTAATCCTAGTATTTTAGCTACATGTATTTTTTTCTAAAATGCTGAATTGAAGAAAAAAAATCTCTAATATTATTTGTTTTCATATAAGGTCAAATTTAAACTTGAGCTTGTAGTTCACTGCCCATCCTTTTTCACCATGTTACCTCTAATAATAAAATATGCAATGTGCTTAAAAACAAAAAACAAAAAACAGCACCGCTCTCAGTTCTGGTTCACTGTGGTGCCAGGGATGAACCTGAGAACTCAGAGCTTCAGGCTTAAAGTCATTTGCATAACCATAGTGCTATCTCCAAGGCCCAGAAATGTCATTTACAGATCTGAATGCTTTTAAAGAATTTATTTATTTATTCATGAGAAAGATAGGAGGAGAGAAAGAACCAGACACCACTCTGGTACATGTGCTGCCGGGGATCAAACTCAAGACATCATGGCTGAAAATCCAATGCTTTATCCACTGTGCCACCTCCCAGACCACCAGATTTGAATGCTTTTATATGAGGTATCCCATTTAATTTACACAACCTATCACAGGCCCCACTTAAAATGTGAGGAAACTGCTGTTCTGAGAATTTACAGCCAGGACGTTACAGGAAAAAAAAAAATCAAACCCAGTGATTATGAGCAATATTAAGTCTAAAGAAATTAGAGACCAGGTGGTAGTGCACCTGGTTGAGTGCACCCATTACCATAAATAAGGGCCTGAGCTCTACCTCCTGGTCTCAGCAGGAGGGAAGTTTCACCAGTGGTGAAATAGAGCTGCCAGTGTCCTTCTATCTCATCCTTCCCTCTCAATTTCTCTGTCCTATCAAAAGACTACTGGCAGAAGGTGTTAGTGTGGTAGCAGAAAATGTTAGGCTTCTTTTCAAAGTTTGCAGAATAAAGTTCAAAGTTTGGAGTCAAAGAAAGGTAAATTACAGCAAATTACACTGAGAGAGCCCTTGTTTTGAGGTCAACCAAATTATTATAAGAATAAATTAAAAAGTTAAAAAAAGAATTAGAAGTTAAAAATTTCAAGGAATCCACAATAATACCCATCTCTGCCAAATTGAGGCAATCAGTCTTGATTCAATTAATCTGCCCGATCATCTAAAATTCAAGCTACTTCAACTCTGTACGGTCTATACAACCCATTATCCTTGAAACTGTATTATGAAAGGAGAACATGATGAGTGAATCACAGCTGTTCTTAAAGTAAGACTTGATACTGTGGCCAAGGGAGTGGCATAATGGTTAGGGCACTGGACTTTATAAGCATGAGGTTCTAAGTTTGACCCCTAGCACTGCATTGCACCAGACCAGTACTCTGGTTCTCTATCATTCATAAATAAATAAATAAATCTAACAACAACAAAGAGTGGATACCAATCACAGCAAAACTAAATCCATAAACGTATCAAATAAACAGCTACAACTATACTATGATTGTGAAGAATAAAAATCCACGTGGAGTCCTACAAAATGGAGACAAACATGCTTTTAGGCACCTCTTCATATCAAAATCTGGAGGTGCTCAAGTCCCTTAGTCAGACCTCATTATCCAGACTCCACATCCGCAGGTTCAACCAACAAGCATCTCCCTGAAAGTGGAACACACAAATAAAAGACAACACTTGGACATATGTGGTCCTGCACAATTCAAATTCATGTTGTTAAATGGTCAACAGTACTTAGTACATTATATTTAGGAGTATGGATCAACCTGTCAATGTCCATGTTCAGCAGAGAAGCAATTACAGAAGCCAGACCTTCCACCTTCTGCATCCCACAATGATCCTGGGTCTATACTCCCAGAGGGTTAAAGAATAGGGAAGCTATGAAGGGAGGGAATGGAATATGGAGTTCTGGGGGTGGGAACTGTGTGGAATTGTACCCCTCCTATCCTATAGTCTTGTCAATATTTCCATTTTATAAATAAAAATTTTTTAAAAGTGTAAGACATAATTATGAAGGTCGATAACTCTACCGTGCACCTAATTTCTTGTTTCTTTGAGATATTTATTGCCAAAAGATTTGGGATTGTTATAATGGGATTTTTTTCCTTGATAAAATATGAGACAATCATGAAAAAAATTATAATGGGTTTTGAGTCTTTGGAGTAAACCAATTCAAACCTACCAAGTTATAAAGAAAAAAAAACTGAGACAAAATAATTTGTAGGTTAAATAAGAACTATATTTTGAAAGGCTTTTCTTGACACTGGAAATGTTTCATATAGAACATGGAATGAGAGGGAAAGGATTAAAACAATCTGTATATACTATGGGCCTCTCAAATCCTAGGGTCTTGTCGGTGTTTCCATTTTATAAATAAAAATGATTAAAAATTGCTTTTCTGCTCAGCACCCGATACTCAACAAGAGTTGTGTGAAACATGAGTGCAAGAGTAAGATCAAGATCCAGAGGGAGGAGAGATGGTCATGAGCCTTCCAAAGTTGCGGAACCTCTGCCCCAGCAAGAAAGAGATGAAAGATCTGAGGAGGAGTTAGCAGCTGAGATTCTAGATGTTGAAAATGATGAAGAGGATGAAGAACCACCCAGAGTTCAAGAAGCTGAGATAGAAGACGCTGGCCAGAAAGAGGCTGCAGTTGAGGGTGGAGATGGCCCGAATGTCAAAGGGAAGGCTGTCCCTGATCCAGCCCCTGGTAGGAGGCCAGACGCAGGTGATGGACAGTAGTGCATCAAAAAGAAGACAAGCTGAATTGACACTGTTACTATCAATAATTTGACTTGTTAAAATGTCTCAATAGGAGGCCAGGTGGTGGCGCGCACCTGGTTGAGCGACATTACAGTGCAAAATGTAACAGTCGAGCTCGACCGCCAGCTACAGGGGGAAAGCTTTCCAAGTGGTGAAGCAGGGCTGCAGGTGTCTCTCTATCTCCTCCTTCCCTCTCCATTTCTGGCTGTTTCTATCGAATAAAGATAATAATTTTTTTTTTAAAAGTCTCAATAAAGCTCTAAAATTTACTCAAAAAATTATTTAAAAAATAAAAATAAATACATGTGGTTATATTTAATTATTATCTTTATTCTTTATCTATTATCTTTACACTTCCTCAACATTTTGCAATTAAATGCTTAATGTTTTGATTAAATGGAATCTATTTTAAAGTAATATAAAAACAAATTGGAAGCACCCGAGATTTGGAATTGTTCACAATTCCAGTTACTTCTCCCCCACCACACACACACACAGAGCAAATCAGAAAGAAAACCAAGAACCCAGGCATCCAAGGCTCTTTCCATGGTTCATGATCTCTAACATATGAAAATAATTTTTTACTGAATCGAACATTGATTTCCTATTTTGTCACAGTTGTTTTTGCCTCTTTGAAGCTTCTCACAATGACCTTAAACAGTGTTACAGATTAGATTTTATAATACTGTTACAAGATTAGACTACAGAAATAAAGCTTGAGAATTTGATAGCTCATGATAATCTAATCTTCCAGTTTTAAAAGAACAAGGACATGTATTTACTTATTTATTTATTTAATTGCCAGCAGGGTTATCTTGCTAGGACTCAGTGCCTGCACAGTGAATCCATTGCTCCTGGTGGCCATTTTTTCTTTCTTTCTTCTTCTTTTTTAATAGATAGGACAGAAAGAAATTGAGGAGGGAGACAAAGGAGAAAGAAAGAAAGAGAAAGAATGGAAGGAAGAAAGGAAGAAAGGAAGAAAGGAAGAAAGGAAGAAGGGAAGAAGAAGAAAGAAAGAAAGAAAGAAAGAAAGAAAGAAAGAAAGAAAGAAAGAAAGAAAGAAAGACTCCTGCAGACCTGCTTCATCTCATGTGAAACTGTCACCATGCAGGTAGTAGGGAGCTGGGGCTTGTGTGCTCAACCAAGTGCACCATCACCAGGCTTCCAAAAACATTTATTTTTCCACAGCAGCCTTTGGAACTTTATTACAGTTTATATTAATATGCATTAATATAATGCCTGGCATATAGTAGGTGTTCAATTCATGCTCATTTCCTTTTTCCTGTTAACACTAGCTAATAGATTTACTACTCGGTCAAATAAAAACCAGTGAAATATTTTATATGTGGCTTCTCTAAGCATTTACAATACATATGCTTACAATCAAATATAAGAGGAACATTTACATTATCAAAATAACTCAAGCACAACAGAAATTGTTACATTAATTACAGTAAGTTTGGGGAGTCGGGCTGTAGCGCAGTGGGTTAAGCACAGGTGGCGCAAAGCACAAGGACCGGCCTAAGGATCCCGGTTCGAACCCCGGCTCCCCACCTGCAGGGGAGTCGCTTCACAGGCGGTGAAGCAGGTCTGTAGGTGTCTATCTTTCTCTCCTCCTCTCTGTCTTCCCCTCCTCTCTCCATTTCTCTCTGTCCTATCCAACAACAACGACGACAACAACAATAATAACTACAACAATAAAAACAAGGGCAACAAAAGGGAGTAAATAAAATAAATATAAAAAAAACCTTTATAAAAAAAGTTACAGTAAGTTTGTTGTTGCCAGAGTTTCTCCACTCCAGGTCCACACTCTCAGAGAGAGTGAGTGACTGACCACAACACTAAAGCTTCCTCTAATGTGGTGGGGGCCACGCTCAAACCTGGGACTAGCACATAACAAAGCAGGCATGCTATACCAATGAGCTATTTTGCCAGTGCTAATGGCAATAATTCTTATCTATTAAAAAGGGCCTGGGAGGAGGGAGAAATAGACATAATTGTTATGTTAACAGATTCTTATGCCTGAAGTTCTGAGGTTCCCTGGTTCAATACGCCACACCACCATAAACCAGAGCTGAGCATTGCTCTGGTAAAAAAACAAACAACAACAAAAAGAATATAGTTAAGTTTCCATCAGTAGGCCAGAGAAGAGAAAAAATAAATTTACAAGCTAGAGGCTTGGAAGTTTCAGGTCCAATCCCTTTTTATCACCAGATCCAAGGTAAGACAGAGCTGATCAGAGCTCTGGTAAAGAAAAAAAAAAAAAGGGGGGGAGCCAACAAAATAGCTCACTTGGATAGTACATTGAGAGAAGTTTCAGTGATGTGCTGTGGTCTCTTTCACTTTCTTTCTGCCTCTATGTAAAAAAAAAAGGAATCAAATATACAAATGGGTAAAAAAGAAAACTGGGTAGAAATTACCCTTTCCTAAGGGAGTACATGTTAGACGGGAAATTTTCTATTTGTAATGGTATCTCCCTCCTTGTAGCAGGAAGAATATGGACAAAGAAGTATATTTACAAAGAATATGGACTGGATGTGGTGGTGGGAAACTTAGCAAAAATTTGTTCAAAAGTCCTTAGTGTCTCCTTGTCTCTGCTCAGTCCAACAAACATTTGCTTACCAAATATTAGCTATTGCCTTCTTCCTATAAATTGTCCTTTTTTACTTTCCAACCTCCTTTAACTAAAGATGATGTTTTTTTTTAAACAGCTGCCATTGACAGTGACTTTAATTTTTTAAATAACTATTTATTGGATAGAGAAGGCCAGAAATTGAGGGGGGATAGAGAGACACTTGCAAACCTGCTTCACCACCCGTGAAGCTTTTCCCTGAACCTGGGTCCTTGCGCACTCTATGTGCTTAACCAGGTGCGCCACCACCCAGCCCCCTAAAGATGAATTTTTTTTTCTAAAGATGAAATTTAAGGTGATTTCCCTAGTCATTTTATGAGGTTACTCAGTTTACGTGGAACTCTCCAAGAGTACCTTTAAATATTGATACTGCTTTTTGCCCTGTTAATCTTTTTTAACTATAGGAAATGTATCAACTAGCAATTAGAAGGGTCAAGAAAAAACCTTCTCTTCCCTTACACTACATTATTTGATATAAACAAATTTCTCAATATATTGAGATTATTTTTCCCCTTTACATTAGGAGCAACAGGAAAGAAACAAAGAACATTAACAGCCATTCAATAATCAGGTGTGCTTCATCAATTAGGCTGACATGAACCAGACTGGATTTCACAATAAATCAGATACATAAATGCACATGTGTGTATATACATATATATTACTGATAGAGTAAATATGCTAATAAAGATGTGTATAAGCTTAAGACTTTCAAAAAATTAAAACTAAGACCTGTTTATGGTAAAAAAAAATTCAAACAATACATGAGGTCAGGAGATTAGGTTACTTGTAGAGTATAAGGGTCTTCTCACTTCTTTCCATCATACAATTTTTTTTTACACTTTTCCTAATCCAATTTTTTTTTTTTGCCAGGGTATTCACAAGGGCTTTATACCTGCTCGGTACTAATGGTCTAGACAGATTCTTTTTTAGATAGAGGGTGAGAGAGAAAAAGAAGTGCTTCTGAAGATTCCCCCCTTGACATGGTGCTCCCATGAGGTGGTCAGGAACTCGAACTGGGGTCTTCCACATGGTAGTGTGCTCTACAGAGTGAGCCATTTCCCAGCCCCTAATATTACATTTTTCTCAGGTATCCTTTAGAATCTACCTGAGCATACAGAAACATACATATAGGGAGTTGGGCAGTAGTGCAGCGGGTTAAGCCCAGGTGGCGCAAAGCCCAAGGACCAGCATAAGGATCCCGGTTCCAACCCCCAGCTCCCCACCTGCAGGGGAGTCACTTCACAGGTGGTGAAGCAGGTCTGCAGGTGTCTATCTTTCTCTGCCCCCCGCCCCGTCTTCCCTTCCTCTCTCCATTTCTCTCTGTCCTATCTAACAACGATGACATCAATAACAATAATAATAACTACAACAATAAAACAACAAGGACAACAAAAGGGAATAAATATGCAGCTGGTTAAGCGCAGGTGGCACAAAGCGCAAGGACTGGCTTAAGGATCCAGGTTTGAGCCCCCGGCTCCCCACCTGCAGGGGAGTCATTTCACAGGCGGTGAAGCAGGTCTGCAAGTGTCTGTCTTTCTCTCCCCCTCTGTCTTCCCCTCCTCTCTCCATTTCTCTCTGTCCTATCCAACAACGACAGCAATAACAACAACAACGATAAACCACAAGGGCAACAAAAGGGAAAATAAATAAATATAAAAAATTAAAAAATAATAAGAGGATAAATATTTAAAAAAAGAAACACACACACACACACATATATATGCCTGTGTGTCTCTTTTTAACCTAAATTGTTGCCACTTCTTAAATGATAGGGAAACATGTCTCAAGCGTATGGCAAACAGTAATACAGCTTCAGAAATGTGCATCTAATTCAATACATGTAGTCTTGCTTACAAGTTATGTAGAGCAGTTACACAAGGAATGAGTGGTGAATAACTGACCAGTCAGACAACCTGGGTCATATTCAGTGTAGCTGAGTTGTCAAAAACAAACCATGAAATCTTACTTGCCTTAGTTTCTGCTTTTTGTACAACAGGGTTGGAATGTCCCTTCCAACTCTATAAAATGTTAATAGTTCTAAGATGGCCGTCTGTTAACACTGTCCCTTTGAACTGGTTTCAAGAAATGTGGAAAATGTGAAAAAGCAAAAAACTTTGTAACCATCTCCCATCTTATATGAGTAAACTTCTACATCATTAACTATCAAGGTATAGTTAGGATAGCATCAGTGGCATAATCACATTGAAAAGCAAAGTAGTAGATCATTAAAATCAAGAAGGTTTTTTACAAGGCTTTGATTGACGTGCTTTCATTTCTTGGCGGGGGTGGGGTAGAAAGAGTTGTAGCTCAGTTTTCACCCATCACTACAACCCCTCCCCCCACCAAAAAAAGAAAACAATCAAGTACATGAAGGAGTTAAAAAGAATGAAACTGAAAGTTAGGTTGCATTTCGCTTCACTCACTAAAAGTGTAGGGGAGGTGAGTGGCACAGCAAAGGTTAGACAAAATTACTAGCTAATTTCCTCTTCCGGAAGCTCTGGCTTCCATCCTTTCTGTTTCACACGCCCTCCCCAGACAGCACAACTCCCCTTGGCTCCTTAGGCGTCACTGGCATCAGATGGGGGTGGGGGTAGCCCCTTAGATCACAGTGCGGGGGGAGTTCTTTGGTTCTTTGACTCGATCTACCTTATGGGTCACAGAGTTTAAGAGAAGCTGCCAGGCCCGTCTGAAGCCACCACCCGACTCGTACCTCCAGCAAAACCCCCAATAACCTGGGCAAAGAGCCCGGGGCCAGTTACCCCGCCGGGCAGGCGCGGCCTACCCGCCCTTCCCCGCAGCTCCAGGAAGAGGGGAGCCAGAGGGGAGGGGGGAAAGAGAGGACAGGAGAGAAGAGGGAAGAGAGAGGAGAGGAGAGGCAGCCTAGATCGAGAGGGAACCCACCGCGCCAGAAGAGCCGGTCCGGATCGCCCGCAGCACCCCGCGCGGGATCGACGGGAGGGTCCTGGAGACTAGGCGGCTCAAGCCCCAATCTGGAAAAGCCAAACTTCGCTCTGCCGGCCTTCGGGCCCCCGTCTATAAAGAAACGGAAGTCCCTTCGTTCCCGTCACTAGCTCCCACTAGCTGGCCCATAACCGCAGGGAAAGCCCCAGTCGGGGAAACCTTAGAGCTTCTGCGTCGTCGGGGGCTCAGAGAGGAACCGGGTGCGGTCAGTCAGCCTCCCAGTCCCGGCGGCGCCACTGGGCACCCCCCAGAGATTTCCTTCCCCCCCACCCCCACCCTGAGGCCAGCCTCCCGCCCAGCAAAGCCCCTCCTTCTTCCCCCCTCCGCCATTTTCCAACTTACACTATGGGGCCCGGCGTCTCCACTGAGAAGTCCACCCAGGGCACCGCCAGGGTCCCGCCACTTCCTGGGGCTGGGAGAAGGCAAGTCGACTAGATTCCCCCTCCCCCCTCCCACCCCCACCAGGTTCTGGAAATCAGAACCTGATGGAGCGGACGCGCGTGCGCGGTGGGCACCTCGTAGTCCCCGCCCCCAGACCCAGCGTGTTTCCTCTTTTAGGCCTGCGGGGGTTTTCTTTTTTCCCACGGTATTTTTTTTCTTTTGTACCTGTTGGGTTCTAGGGTCGAAGAGAAAAGGAATTGGAGGTCAAAGGACGAACAGAGAAAGAACGCAGCGACCATATTGAGTGCTAACTCTAGGCCAGGTGTTGAGCTAGGCATATAACGTGTTCTTTGCTGTAATTCTGACCACCTGTTAAGTTAGGCACTCTCTTGTTAAAACCATTTTGCAGAGGCAATTGAGGCCCAGTTGAGGCAAGAACTACCCGGATAATTCGCAATAAGCGAGGGTACTGAGATTAGAACATGATCTGGACAGGGGTTGTGCAGCGCTGCACCTGGTAGAGCGCACATGTTAGAGTGCTCATGGGCATGGGTTCAAATCCCTGGTCCTCACGTGTAGGGGCAAAGGTGACAAGCGGTGAAGCAGTGCTGCAAGTCTCTCTCTCTCTAGCCCTTCTCTGTCAGTTATTCTCCGTCTCTATCCAAAAAACTGTTTAAATAATATTTCAGGAGGCCAGCCAGTAGCGTACTGGGTTAAGCGCACATAGCGTGAAGCTCAAGGACCCGTGCAAGGATCCTGGTTCGAGCCCCCCTTGCACCTGCATGGGGGTCGCTTCACAAGCAGTGAAGCAGGTCTTCAGATGTCTCTCTTTCTCTCCCCTTCTCTGTCTTCCCCTCCTCTCTCCATTTCTCTCTGTCCTATACAACAACAAGAACAAAAATAAATCTTTAAAAAGAAGAATATGATCTGTGTCCAAGGAGGAACAATGATTGGAAGGGATAGGGAGCAAAGATACTTACTTGAGTAGGAAGCAGATTGGAAAATGAAAGGAACATTAATAGGAAAGAAAGCAGAATGAAGGGAAAGAGTGTGTACATGAAATACTGACTCCAAATACTCTGTAGGATTGTATAATTGACATAGAAATTTCATTTTAGACTCTTTTTTAAAAGATGTTATTTATTTATTCATGAGAAAGATAGGAGGAGAGAAAGAACCAAACATAACTCAGGTACATGTACTGTCGGGGGTTGAATTCAGGAACTCACACTTGAGAGTTCAGTTCTTTATCTACTGCACCACCCCCTGGACCACTCATTTTAGACTCTCCAGCTCACTTAAAGGCTTATGTACAAACCAAGAAGTTCTAAATGAGAATGTTTAATTTTAAGGGTAGGTAGTGTCTGAATCCTCAGGTGCTGTTGCTCTTCATGAAGAGGAAATTTGGTTGCTTTTTTTTTTAGTTTATTATTATATTTATTTATTTATTTAATGGATAGAGACAGCTAGAAATTGAGAGGAAGAAGGAGATAGAGAGTGAGAGGGAAAGAGAGACACCTGCAGACCTGCTTCACCACTTGTGAAGCTTTCCCCCTGCAGGTGGGGACTGGGGGCTTGAGCCCCATTCTTTGTGCAATGTAATGTGTACTCAGCTGGGTTCGTCACCACCCCACCCAAAGGGGAAATTTGTAGAGAGGAGAAAAGACTCTTTCCCTTTCAACTCTAATATCATTTTATTGAGGGAATGTTGATTTACAGGATTTTTGTTGTCACAAGGGTATATTTCCACAAGAGCGACTTCATCTTGGGTCTCAGGCTTTTGTTCAGGTATCATCTCCTTTGATCTTCAACAACAGCTTTGGGAATCTCACAGGGGACTTTCTGAAGTGATTGTTAATGGCAAACAATTATTGATCTTACTTTCACTCTTACAGAAATCTTGTGAAAGATGGAGCTATTGAGGGAGGTTAGATGACTGGCCCAAGCATGGCTAGTATGTATGGAATCTACAAGAGTGATCCAAATCTAGATCGTTCTGATTATGGCAGTGTCTGACCATTGCCCAATCTCTGAACTGGCATGTTCCCAGACTACACTCCCCCCATCTAGTCTGCATGAAGCCATCTTCAGTAAACCCTTTAATACTACCTACAGAAGAATGTTAAGACTCCTTAACTTTCAGTTCTATCTCCCCCTAGGGCACCTTAGTATCTTCTAAAAAAAACTTTCTAGTTCCTGTCCATTCCCAACTCACCTACATTCACTGATTTGCTTAAATGTTGCCTCTGCCTAGGTCAATGGGCTATTTCTAACTCAAAACCTTATCTAGAGGTCATCTTTCTTTCCTCTGAACTCTCTTACTACTTGAATTTTTGTTTTTTGTCTTGATAACACTTTCTATTCTTTTTAAAATATTATTTATTGGCGCCAGGTGGTGGTGCAACTGGTTAAGAGCACGCATTACAGTGCACAAAGACACAGGTTTAAGCCCCTGGTCCCCACCGGCAGGGGGAAAGCTTCACAAGTGGTGAAGCAGGGCTGAAGGTGTCTCTCTGTCTCTTTCCCTTCCATATCTTTTGTCCTCTCTCAATTTCTCTCTATCTCTATCCAATAATAAGTAATATATATAATTTATTTATTTGGGGGTGGAAAAGGGGGAATTGAGAGGGAGAGAGAGACCTACAGCACTGCTTCACCACTCATGAAGCTTCCTCCCACAGGTAGGACCAGGGGCTTGAACCTGGGTCCTTGCATATGGTAGTGTGTGCACTCTACTAGGTGCACCATGCACCACTGCCTGCCCCCCCAGCACTTTTTTTTAATTTCTTTATTGGGGAATTAATGTTTTACATTCAACAGTAAATACAAAAGTTTGTACATGTATAACATTTTTCAGTATTCCATATAACAGTACAACCCCCACTAGGACCTCTGTCATCCTTCTTGGACCTGTATTCTCCCCCACCCACTCACCCCAGAGTCTTTTACTCTGGTGCAATACACCAATTCCAGTTGAGGTTCTATTTGCCCCAGCACTTTTCTTAAAAGAGTTTCTTTGTTTATTCATGAAAAAGATAAGAGTGAGAGAAAGAACCAGACATCACTCTGGTACATGTGTGGCCAGGGATTGAACTCAGTACCTCATGGTTGAGAATTCAGTGCTTTATCCACTGTGCCACCTCCCAGACCACATCCCAAGCACTTTTTGTTGATATATTTAAATGTGTGTAACCAGTTGGCAGTATATATTCACTTGGATACTGCATTTGATCTGTCATGGACACAACCCAGGTTCAAGCCTGGTTCCCACTACACTGAAGGAAGCTTTGGTATATCTCTTTTTCTTTTCTTTCCTTTCTTTCCCTTCTTTCTTTTTCTTTTTTTTTTTTAACCAGAGCACTGTGCAACTCTGTTTTATGGCAGTGGTGCAGGGGATTTAACTTGGGACTTTGGAGCCTCAGGCATGAGAGTTTCTTTGCGTAGCCACTATGCTACCTAACCCCCCCCACACTTGTATCTTTCTCTGTATCTCTGTCTCTTGTCTTGAAAAATTCTGCTTCGAGTACTAAAACACCAGTGACAACAACAACATATGTAACATAAAATTTATCATTTTGTGAGGATGTATTTATTCTATTTTTATGAGGGAAATACTGGGGCACCATTTACCATTGGCTTGTGGCGGTGCCAGGGAACTCTGGGACCTCAGGCCTGCATATCCTGTGTTCTAACATGTTAAACTATGTCCCTGACCCAAGATTTAGCATTTTAATTGTGCCATTTTAACCATTATGTGCATTTATCATTCATCTGAGACTTCCTTGCTCTGGGATGACTTATTCAGAGAGAGAGAGAGAGAGAGGGAGAGACTGAAGTGCAGAACGGAGACCTTCCACAACATCGAAATTCCCTTCAATGTGGTGGGAGCCAGGCTTGAACCTGGGTCGTACACATAACAAAGCAGCATACTATCCCAGTGAGCTATTTTGCTCACTCTATTTATTTTATATAAGAAAATTTTACATGACAGAGGAGAGAGAGTAGCCAGAGCCCCACTCCAGTACATGTTGTGCCGGAATCATAATGTGTCCTTTGGTTATGGAGCACAGTACTTTTTACCACTTAGTAAAGCTATTTGTGTACATGCTGTATCTCACGTATGCTGTAAGTTCATTTATATCAGCATCTATGTCTAATTCATTTTTGTAGTTCCTCAGAATCCTTGGAGTCATCTTTAATCTCTCTCTCATATTCTATATCCAACCTATCAGCAAGTCTTGCCATCTCAGTCCTCAAAAATATCACCAGTTCTAGGTGTCTGGCGATAGCGCAGTGGGTTAAGCACACATGGAGCAAAGTGCAAGGCCCGCTGAAGGATCCCAGTTCGAGCCTCTGGCTCCCCACCTACAGGGGAGTCGCTTCACAGACGGTGAAGCAGGTCTGCAGGTGTCTGTCTTTCTCTCCTCCTCTCCATCTTCCCCTCCTCTCTCCATTTTTCTCTGTCCTATCCAACAATGATGACAACAATAATAACTACAACAATGAAAAACAAGGGCAACAAAAGGGAACACATAAATAAATATTAAAATACATATACATATACAGTCACCAGTTCTTAACAGTTCCACTCACTCAAACCCAAATGCACCTGTTCTGGGACTATAAGGCCTGCTCACTAACCTCCCTTATATCCCTTCACCTCTCCAGTCTACTCACACCGAAGCCAAGATTATTCTAACAAATAAAATCATTGTCATTTCTCTGCTCAAAGGTCCTCAATGACTCCCCATTTTACTCAACATAAAATCCACAGATAGATAATGACCTACAAAGCCAGCCTATAAGATAAACTTCAACAGGGAGTTGGGCGGTAGCACAGCGGGTTAAGTGCAGGTGGTGCAAAGTGCAAGGACCAGTGTAAGGATCCCGGTTGGAGCCCCCGGCTCCCCACCTGCAGGGGAGTCGCTTCACAGGCGGTGAAGCAGGTCTGCAGGTGTCTTTCTCTCCTCCCACCCCCCCCCCGTCTCCCCCTCCTCTCTCCATTTCTCTCTGCTCTATACAACAACGACGACAACAATAATAACTACAACAATAAAACAACAAGGGCAACAAAAGGGAATAAATAAATAAAAATTTAGGGAGTCGGGCAGTAGCTCAGCGGGTTAAGTACACATGGCGCAAAGCGCAAGGACCGAGTAATGATCCTGGTTTGAGCCCCCGGCTCCCCACCTGTAGGGGAGTCACTTCACTCGGTGAAGCAGGTCTGCAGCTGTCTTTCTCTCCCTCTCTCTGTCTTCCCCTCCTCTCTCCATTTCTTTCTGTCCTATCCAAAAACAATGACATCAATGGCAACGATAATAGTAACCACAACAACGATAAAAACAATCAGAGTAACAAAGGGAAAAAGGTGGCCTCCAGGAGCAGTGGATTCGTGGTGCAGGCACCGAGCCCCAGAAATGACACTGGCAACACATAAATAAATAAATAAATAAATATTTAACAAAAAGATAACCTTCAACAATCTTTACTCCTCTTTAGTCCATACTCTTCGATTTGCTTGTCTAACAATGAATCTGAACTGACATGTGTAACCAAGACAATATGATAGAAGTAATGGCATGACTTAAAGGACTAGGTCATAAAAGGCATTGTAGGGCTGGGGGGACAGCATAGTGGTTATGCAAAAAGACTTCCATGCCTGAGGTTCTGAGGTCCCAGAATCAATCCCCAGCATCACCATGAATCAAAGTTGAGCAGAGCTCTGGTCTTTCATTCTCTGTCTATTTCTTTCTGTATATAAATAGATCAATAAATAAGTAAGCATTGGGGACACAGGAGTAGACCCAGCATGAGAGGAGATGCATGCATGAGGCTCTGAGTTTGACCCCTGGCACTGCATGTGAGAACAACAAAGACAAAAACAAAGATCAAACACCCTAAATGGCGGGGAAGCAGTACTCTGTTCTTACTCTTCATATGTATGGCATTGTGGTAGGTTCTGCTCTCTTTCAGAATGAATGCTCAGGAGGAAGTGAGTTGTTACATCATGTGGATTCTCAGATGTGTGGTGAGTATCCTTGTAAGAAAAAAGCCCTCTGTAATTGCCCCCCTCCTGCAGTCATCCACAGCTTGCCAGACACATCATGAGCCATCTTAGAGGATTATATCTCTTTCTTTTAAGGTTGTTTTAGTTAGTTTTTTTTTTTTTTTTTTTACCAGAGCACTGCTCAGCTCAGATTTATGTTGGTAGAGGGATTGAACCTGGTATTTTGAAGCTTCAGGCATCAAAGTCATTTTTTAAAAGCAGCTCACATATTTATTCTGGAGTCAGGAAACAGGAAGAGATACAAGGCTGAGTGGGTTCCTAATCAAGTTTGCAAGACAACAGTGCTTTGCTGAAAATACTAGTGATCTATCCCAGCATAAACATATGTGCATCTTAGAGGAATCCTTACAGAACCAGCTTGTTCTTCTCCAGTGTCTCTTCTTGGAGTTGTACCTGATTTTATTACTAGTTTTTTTTTCTTTTTTTCTTTATTTATTTTCCCTTTTGTTGCCCTTGTTGTTTTTCATTGTTGTAGTAGTTATTGTTATTGTTATTAATGTCGCCATTGTTATATAGGACAGAGAGAAATGGAGAAAGGAGGGGAAGACAGAGAGGGGGAGAGAAAGATAAGACACCTGCAGACCTGCTTCACCGTCTGTGAAGCGACTCCCCTGCAGGTGGGGAGCTGGGGGCTTGAACTGGGAGCCTTACGCCAGCCCTTGCACTTTGTGCTACATGCGCTTAACCCACTGCGCTACCTCCCAACTCCCTTATTACTAGTTTTCATCTGAATCCACTCGGGAATAGTACGGTTCTATTTTTGCATCTTAGCCAGGAGGCACTTGATTCTGAAAGTCTTGTGGGAAGACATGGCGAGGACAGGTCAGTCCACCACCATGATGGTGGAGAAAAGGAGAGATCATCAAAGCCTTTTTTTCATAATCAGTTATGCTGTCTCTCCTGCTCTGGTTTGTCTCTTAAATCCTGCATATGAGTAAGATCATTCCGTATTTGTCTCTCTCTTTCTGGCTTATTATACTTTGCATGATCCCCTCCATTTTTACTCATGTTGTAGCAAAAGGAAAGATACACACACACGCACACGCACACGCACACGCACACACACACACACACACTGCTCTGCTCTGCTCTGCTCTGCTCTGCTCAGGTTGTGCAAGGAATTGAACCTTGGACTTTGGAGCCTCTAGCACGAGAGTCTCTTTGTATATTCAAGATCTAGGCCTGTCATTTCTGTTTGGAAATCTTAGGACTCCCCGAATAGGGCCCCAGCTGATGGGGTAGCCTGATAGTGACTAAAGAGTCATCGTTAAAGTATGCCAGTCTCCAGACTGGGAGTATGGATCGACCAGTCAACGCCCATGTTCAGCGGGGAAGCATTTACAGAAGCCAGACCTTCCACCTTCTGCAACCCACAAGAGTCCATGCTCCCAGAGGGATAGATAATGGGATATTGGGGAGGGGATGGGATATGGAAATTGGGTGGCGGGAATTGTGTGGAGTTGTATCCCTCCTATCCTATGGTTTTGTTAATGTCTCCTTTCTTAAATAAATAAATAAAGTATGCCAGTCTCTTGCCCTTATTCAGCTTTTGTAGTCCTGACTTTTATGAGGTTAGCTTTGGAGTGAGTGAGGGAAGTATAATAGGAAGTAGGTGAGGAGGGTATCTAAGTCTAAGTAGACACTATTTCATTATGAACTTTATGGTGTCTTTTTAGGTCTTTCTACTTGCTTGCTGCATATACTGACTCACTGCAGACTATTGTGCGCTTTTGCTTTCAGATATATATTTTGCCCAAATTTATGGATACATGTGAACATATGACCTATCTCATGGGACCTGGTCTATATCTAGGTTTTAGAACTTTGTTAGGAAGTGAACCAACTGAAATGGATTTAGAGAATCCTATGAAAGGAAAGGTCTCACCAGAGTAATGAGGCTGAAGGGTTGACATTCCATGCCTGATGTCTCTGGACACAGTCTGAAGTGAAGCATGCTGATGGTACTCATTTCATCCTTCTTACTTTTTAAAATTTTTTTATTTATACAATAGAAATATTGACAAGATCATGGGATAAGAGGGGTACATTTCCACACACAGCCCACCTTCAGAGCTCCCTATCCCATCCCTTGATAGCTCCCCTATTCTTTATCCCTCTGGGAATATGGACCCAGGATCACTGTGGAGTGCAGAAGGATGTACCCACCTCTTACCACTATCTCCCCTTGTTCCTCTCATTTTCTGGCTTCAGAACCTTCAGGATTGCTGTTTACTCTGTGTCAAACTCTTTTCCTGAATACAACTTCACACAATTCCCACCACTAGAACTCCATATTCCAACCCCTCCCTTGATAGATTTCCTATTCTTTTTTGTTTTTTAAGATTTTATTTATTTCTGAAAAAGATAGGAGAACAGAGAAAGAACCAGACATCACTCTGGCGCATGTGCTGCGGCGGATTGAACTCAGAACCTCATGCTTGAGAGTCCAAAGCTTTATCACCGCCACCTCCTGGACCACAACTATCCTATTCTTTAACCCTCTGGGAGTATAGACCCAAGGACATTGTGGGATGCAGAAGGTGGAAGGTCCAGCTTCTGTAATTGCTTCCCCACTGAACATGGCCATTGACAGGTCTATCCATACTCCCAGCCTGCCTCTCTCTTCCCTAGTAGGGCAGGGTTCTGGGGGAATTGGAGCTCCAGGACACATTGGTGGGCTTTTCTGTCCAGGGAAGTCTGGCTGGCATCATGCTAGCATCTGAAACCTGGTGGCTGAAAAGAGAGTTAACATATAAAGCCAAACAAATTGTTGACTAATCAGCTGGAATATCTTAATCACTCACCTCTCACTCCATCTTTGCTGCCAGAAAGACTGCAAGTGTAAATTCCTATTTTAGATACTTAAAAAGATGTCTGCCCTTATGTTTTGCCAGCAAAGTTGGCATCTTTAGCCAGCCATACCTTTCCTTCTGTGCCTTTATCTTGCAAAGGCTCAGTCATACAGAAGAGATTTATTGATTATTTGGGGTAAGAACAGTGTTCTCCTGTCTCAAGCTGATGGAAATTCTACCTGGGATTTTTTTTAAATTATCTTCATTTGATAGAGACAGCCAGATATTGAGAGGGAAGAGGGAGATAGAGAAGAAGAGAGACAGAGAGACACCTGCAGATTCTCTCCACCATTTGTGAAGCTTTCCCCATGCAGGTGGGGACTGGGGGCTTGAAATCAGGTCCTTGTGCATTGTAACATGTACACTCAACCAGGTGTGCCGCCACCCAACCACCTACCTGGGATTTCTATATATGAATCTGTCCCTGTGACTATATGCGATTGATTCAGTCTATAAAAACCTAATGACAGCGGCTGGGTGGTGGCATACCTGGTTGAGTGCACATGCTACAGTGCACAAGGACCCGAGTTCGAGCCCCTGGTCCCCACCTGCAGGGGGAAAGCTTTGCGAGTGGTGAAGCAGGTTTGCAGGTGTCTCTCTCTCTCTCCCTCTCTAGCTTCCCTCCTCCTTTCAATTTCTGGCTGTCTCTATCCAATAAATAAAGAAAGATAATAATTTAAAAAAAAAAACCTAATGCCAATGCCAATGCCAAGCTGTTGTCACCATGTGTCTGGAGGGAGTATGGTACTGGTGAAATCTACTGGAGTTGAAGTCCAAGAGATAGGCTAGTATATTGGAGGGGTTGTCAAAGAAGATGGTAGTTGGATTTGTGTTGAAAAGAAGACTATGGGTCAGAGATCAAAGACATCTTGGAATGTGAGTTCCTTGAATATATAGATAGTAAAAGCTAGCATTTACTGAGTGTTTACCATAAGTCAGGCACTGTCTTTAAGCACATATAATCCTCTCAGTAACCCGATGAGCTAAGTGTTCTTTTTCATCTTGGTCTTAACTCAGAACTTAGACTGGTTCATGGCATATAGGAGAATCAGATCCCTTCATCTAAAGCCTTTTAGTGACTTTTCAGTTGATGGAGGCACGTACAGGTTGCTATGGGATCTCAGAATGGGACCCAAGACAGGAAGGAGGATCAGAGATGGCTCCACCAGGACTTCAGTATTTTTTTTTCTTGCCGCCAGGATTATCATTGGAGCTGTGCATCTGTACCACTCCACTGCTCCTAGGAGGTTATTTATGTAGCTATTTAATTTTAATTAAAAAATTTTTTTACTTCCTTTTTTTTTTGCCTCCAGGGTTATTGCTGGGGCTCAGTGCCTGCATCATGAATCCACTGCTCCTGGAGGCCATTTTTGTTGCCCTTGTTGTCATTGTTATTGTTGTTACTGCTGTAGGATAGGGCAGAGAGAAATCGAGAGAGGAAGGGAAGACAGAGAGGGGGAGACCTGCTTCACCGCTTGTGAAGCCACCCCCATACAGGTGAGGAGGCGGGGCTTGACAAGGATCCTTGCTCCAGTCCTTGTACTTGCCCCACCTGTGCTTAACCCACCGTGCCACCACCCGGCCCCATTATTTACTTTTTTTTTTGCCTCTAGGGTTATTGCTGGGGCTCAGTGCCTGCACCATGAATCTACTGCTCCTGGAGGCTGTTTTTCCCCCTTTGTTGCCCTTGTTGTTGTAGCCTTGTTGTGGTTATTATTGTTGATGTTGTTCGTTGTTGGATAGGACAGAACGAAATGGAGAGAGGAGGGAAGACAGAGAGGGGGAGAGAAAGATAGACACCTGCAGACCTGCTTCACTGCCCGTGGAGCGACTCCCCTAGGTGGGGAACTAAGGGCTTGAATCGGCATTTTTACGCTGGTCCTTGCTCTTTGCGCCTCGTGCGATTAACCCACTGCGCTACCACCCGACCCCCCATTATTTACTTGTTAATGAGAAGAATAAGAGGGGAGAGAGAGAGAAAGAACCAGACGTCACTCTAGTACATGTGCTGCCAGGGTTGAAACTCAGGACCTCATGCTTGAGAGTGCAACCTTTTATCCACTGAACCACCTAAAAGAACACATTTATTTATGTATTTACTTAGACCGCAGTACCAAAGCTTCCTTCGATTCTTTAGTGGTCGGGCTTGAACCTGGGTCATGCATATGGCAAAGCAGTGTACTATCTGAGCGAGCTACCTCAGCAGCCCCGATGAACTTATTTATTTATTTATTTATTTATTTATTTATTTTAGCCTCCGGGGTTATCGCGGGGATTCAGTGCCTGCACCACAAATCCACTGCTTCTGGAGGCCATATTTTCCCATTTTGTTGCCTTTGTTGTTGTCGTTATTGTTATTGTTGCTATTTATGTTGTTGTTGGATAGGACAGAGAGAAATTGAGAGAGGAGGGGAGACAGCGAGGGAGGAGAGAAAGATAGACACCTGCTTCACCACTTATGAGGCGACCCCCCTTCAGGTGGGGAGCTGGGGGCTCGAACCGGGATCCTCACGCCGGTCGCACCATGTGCGCTTAACCCGCTGCGTTACCGCCCAACACCCCCCCCCATTAACTTTTTAAAGATAGAGATGGAGAGAGAGTGAGAAAAAGAGGCATGCTACCACAGCACCACTCCACTGCTTGAGAAGCTTCCTCAATGCAGGGTCTCCCATGTGGTGGCTAACTTGAATCATGTGCTTGCCTAAGACAACTTGTGTACACTATAAGGCAAACTATCCCTAGCCATTTTTATGCATTTAAGTAACACTTTAAAAGTATTTATGAGAGGTCCACCAATGTAAAAAATTCTGGGCGTGTGGTCCGGGAGGTGGTACAGTGATAAAGCTTTGGACTCTCAAGCGTGAGGTCCTGAGTTCGATCCCCGGCAGCACATGTGCCAGAGTGATGTCTGGTTCTTTCTCTCTCCTCCTATCTTTCTCACTAATAAATAAATAAAATCTTAAAAAAAAAATTCTGGGCGAGGGGAGAGGGTAGATTTTTAGTTTCACTATAAGGGGTTGCAGTGGGGACACAGACCTTTGGTTGTGGTAACGGTATTAATATACACTCCTATTAACTTATAATCTTACAAATCAAAAAAGTATTTACTTAAAAATGGGAATATCCATAATAAATAAATAAATAAATAAACGTAGATGATGGGAAAAAATTTTAAAAATGGAAACATCTTATGATCCAGCAATATCATGCTCAGCTAATATCCAAAGGACACAAAATCTCTAATTCAAAAGGATATATGTGCCTCTCTGTTCATAACTGCACTATTCACAATTGCCAAAATATGGAAGCAACCTAAATACCCATCAGCAGATGACTGGATAAAGTAGTTAAAAAAAAAAAGAGAGCAAAATGAAGTGAGATTGCAGCTGGGGAAATAGCTCAACTGGTAGAGCATCAGCCTTGCATGCCTGAAGCTCTCGGTTCAGCCTCTGGCATTGCATGTACTGGAGTGGTATTCTGGCTTATCTCTTTCAGCCTCCGTTCTGCTTCGTGTGAAACTCTCTCTGCTATCTAACATATATGAGAAATGATTTTGAAAACATAATATTGTATTGTTTGGGTCAAAATAGATGGAAATGGAGATGATGGACCTGCTAAGTGAAATAAGAAATGTGGTAAAAGACAAGTAGGGGGTAGTTCCACTCATATAGAGAACTTGAAAAAAAGTAGTGACCAAACTATTTCTGTGAGAAATATAGCAGTTTTTAAGGAGTAGGGGAGGGGAGCTACAGGTCTTTGGCGGTGGTTGTGGTGACACGCGCGCACACACACACACACACACACACACACACACACACACACACACACGTGAAACTACACCCCCAAATTATACCACTTTTTAGTCAGTGTTAAAGAACCAATAATGAGAACTTGTTTTAAAATACTTATTTTTAATTGAGAGGGAGACATTGCTCTGCTATTTCATGCAGTGTTGGGGATCAAGCAAATGGCCTCACACATGCAGAGCATGTGCTCTACCACTGAACCACCTCCCCAGCCCCAGGACTTCACTCTTTCAGGGCAACTAAGAGTTAAGAGTTAAGGTGAAGCAGAGAGGAAAGGCATTCTTCTTCTTTTTTAAAAAATACTTTTTTAAAAAAACATTTTTATTTGCTTAGTATTGACTAGAGACAGAGAGAAATTGAGAGGGGAGGAGGAGACAGAGAGGAAAAGAGACAGAGAGACACCTGCAGTCCTGCTTCACCACTTGTGAAGCTTTCCCCCTGCAGGTGGGGACCAGAGGCTTGAACCTCGGTCCTTGTACACTGTAATGTGAGCATTTAACCAGGTGTGCCACTGCTTACCCCCCTGAGGAAAGACATTCTAAGCAGACATGTCAGTGTGTGCTAATGTAAGCAGAACTAAACAGCATGTATTTGGGGAATGGCAGTGCTTCATGATAGGAATATAGTTGCTTACATTTATTGAATGCTTTTATGCTTACACTGTGTCAGATGTGTTGCTTAGATGATTACATCCAAACCTCATTCATCCCTCAAGAGATACTATGTTTACAGATAGGAAATTGGGGGCAAAAAGGTTAGGTTTCTCAAAATCACAAAAGTAGTAAGTAGTGAAAATGGGCATGGGTGGGCGGTGTTGCGGTATTGGAAAGGACTTGATAGAGAGCTGAGGCTCGTGGAGAAGCAGCCAGGGATGGGATAAAATATTTGTGCCTCGGCTGGCTCTAGCTGCCACCCCATAGATTGAGTGGATTTCACAACAGAAATTCCTTTTCAGGATCAGGCAGTGATGCACCTAGTAGAGTAGATGTTACTGTATGCAAGGACCTGGGTTCAAGCCCCTGGTCCCTATCTGCAGGGGGAAAACTTAATGAGTGGTTAAGCAGTTCTACAGGTCTTTTTCCTTTCTCCCTTTCTTCCCATTCTCTCTGGATCTCTTTTTTAATTTTTTTAAATTGCCTTTATTTATTTATTGGCTAGAGACAGCCAGAAATCAAGAGGGAACAGGGTGATAGAGACAGAGAGAAATAGAGATAGAGACAGAGAGAGATAAAGATAGACAGAGGGACACCTGTAATACTGCTTCACCACTTACAAAGCTTTTCCCCTTCAGATGGGGACCAGGGGCTTGAACCTGAACCCTTGTGCACGGTAATGTGTGCGCTCAATCAGGTGTGCCAACACCTGGCCCCTCCCTATGAATCTCTATAAAGAAAAAAAGAAACTTGGTTCTCTTGGCAAGTTGTTTCACCTGAGGCCGCTTTTCTTGGTTTGGAGGTGACTGACTTCTCCCTGTATTCTTACATTGCCTTCCGTCTTGCTGTGTGTTTGCATTCTAATCTCCTCTTATGTAGCCATCTGTCTGACTGGATTAGGGCACACCCAACAACCTTATTTTAACTTGACTACCTCTGTAAAGGCCTTATCTATAAATAAAGAATGTGCAGTGACACATTCTGAGTCACTGCAGGTTAGGACACATGAATTTGAGGGGACTACAGGTCAATTCATAACAAATTTCATGGCAAATTAAATAATTGGCCTCTGGCATATAAAACAGTGGTTTCCAAACCTCATGCTGAATTGTCCCTTCTGCATTTGGGGAGCCAGGAACTTGAACCTAGATCCTTGTGTAGGTCCTTGCACTTAGTACTGTGTGCTCTTAACCAGATGTGCCACTGCCTGGCCCCCTGCCATAACATTTTCATCTGGTTTTCATTCCACCCCAGATAATTATATCTTAAAATAATATATTGTTATGCATAAAAGTCTTTGATTGCCCTATCATATTATTCTGTACCAAAATGTGGGTATTAAATATATTCTTTTTTATCATTCTTGTGATGGTTTCTTTTTTTAATTTTTATTTATAAAATGGAAACACTGACAAGACTGCAGGATAAGAGGGGTACAGTTCCACACAATTCCCACTACCAGAACTCTGTATCCCATCCCCTCCCCTGATAGCTTTCCTATTCTTTAACAAATATCCTATAAACATAAGCTTTTAGCTATTGGTTTTGTTTTCTCTCTGTATTCTTTTCTTTTCTTTCTTTCTTTTTTTTCCTTCCTTTCTTTCTTTCTTTTTTCCCCCAGGGTTATTGCTGGGGCTAGTGCCTGCACTATGAATCCATTGCTCCTGGAGGCCGTTTTTTCCCCATTTTTGATGCTCTAGTTGCCCTTCTTGTTATCATTATTGTTATTGCTGTTGTTGTTAGATAGGACAGAGAGAAATGGAGAGAGGAGGGGAAGACAGGGAGGGGGAAAGAAAAATACCTGCAGACCTGCCTCACCACCTGTGAAGGGACCCCCGCTCCTTGCAGGTGGGGAGCCAGGGCCTGGAACCGGGATCCTTATGTGGGTCTTTGTACTTTGTGCCATGTGCGCTTAACCTGCTACGCTACTGCCTGGCGCCCATTATTGTCCTTTTTTGTAAGACCACTGATCTAATCTGGCTTATTGTGGTGCTGGAGATTGACTCTGGGACCACGGGGTCTCAGGTATGAAAGTTTTCTCCATAACCTCTATGCTATCTCCCCAGCCCTCTGTATTATTTTTGTTAATGAAGCACTGGTGAAGAAACCTTGAACCTTGCACATGTGTGGTACTACTGAGTGGCCTCCCTGACCCATTTTTTTTCTTGTCCTATAACCTTAAAGAGGGAGGGAGGGAGACTGAGAGAGAGGAGGAAACAAAAGCACTACTGTACCATACCATCCATGGTGTTCCCTTGATGCTATCTGTGGTACTCCCATGTGGTACTAGGAAATGAACCCAGGGCCTCATGCACAGTAAGGCATGCACTGTACCCACTGAGTTATCACCAACCCTTGATTGATTACTTTTTTTTTTTTTTTTTTTTTTTACCAGAGCACTGCTTAATTTTGGCTTATGGTGGTGTGGGGGATTGAACCTAAGACTCTGGAGCTTCCAACATAAGACTTTCTTTGCATAGCCCTTATGCTATCTCCCCCACTGTATTACTATTATAACCATTATTATTGGTATAAAATTGCCCAGAACAAACATTTTGATAAATGAGTGGGAAGCCTAATACAATTTTGTTGGAAATGCACTGTGAAATGAGCAGGATAATGTTCCCTTTCATGTATCAATAGGTATAGGATGAGTTCAGCACTGATTCTATTATTTCTGCTTTTATTTTTATAGTACCTACACTGTGAAAATTGTTCCAACATATAAATAGATGGGTTAATAAGAGTATTATTTGACCTGAGGGTGGAATAGTGAATACAGTGTTGGACTTTCAATCATGAGATCCCAAATTCAATCCCTGGCCTCACATGTGCCAGAGTGATGCTCTGGTTCCTTCCTACATCTCTCTCTCTCTCTCTCTCTCTCTCTCTCTCGTTTCTCATCACTGAACAAATAATTATGTCTTTTTAGAATGGATTGTGATTTTTTTTTTTAACTAGAGCACTGTTCAGCTCTGGTTTATGGCAGTGTGGGGGACTGAACCTGGGACTTTGGAGCCTCAGGCATGAGACTCCCATTGCATAACCATTATGCTACCCCCCTTGCAAGAAAGAATTATTGTGATAATGATGTTATCTATTTATTTATTTTGGTAATTTAATTACTTGAACTTGTTAGCCAAAAGTTGCTTATCAGAAATGCCTTATTGTTGATTGTCTATCTGATTAGATTCTCCTTCAAGTTTGTTAGCAATAAATTGAAAGTCACTTGACTTGCAAGAGGATCTGTTACTCATTCACCAGTAACTCACTCAGTTTCTAGGAATATGGACTTTTAAGCTGCCTAGTAATCACAACTGTTTACTTTTTCACTTAGAGCTAATGGATTTGACCTGACATACACAGAATGGGTTGGAGAAACAAAAAGTACTCTTAGTCTAAACAATTTTTTTTCGCTGATCTAGTATTTTACAATAAAGTGCTTCTATTCTATCTTGTACTTAGTTATATTTTCCTCAAGACCTCAGAGCTGATGACTTAAGTTCTTTTATAGGAAATGCCTATCATGTAATCACATTGGCAGAACCAGTCTTTAATTTGTCAAACAACAATGCTCAAATGAGACTTATTTTGCTTTTGAAAGCCTGACTTTCTTTTACAATTGAATTTGAAATGTGTCGTGGCCTGGGAGGTGTCTCAGCGGGGCTTTTATATGTAAAGTCCAAGACTGAGATCTTGGCACCACAGTGTGTCAGATCAGCATTTAGTGGTGTATGGTCCTGCCCCCATAAAGCAAATGAATACATTTTTTTAATTCCTTAATGCTACTTTTTTTTTTGCCTCCAGGGTTATTGCTGGGGCTCAGTGACTGAACTATTAATCCACTGCTCCTGTGGCCATTTTTCAGATTTTTTTTGATATGACAGAAATTGGGAGAGGAGGGGGAGATAGACACCTACAAACTTGCTACACCCTTGTGAAACAAGCTCCTCCAGGTGGGGAGCTGAGAGGCTTGAACCTGAATCCTTGCCAGGTCCTTTTGCCAGGTCCTTGTGCTTCCTACTTTGTACACTTAACCTGGTGCGCCACTGCCTGGCCCCCCATTAATTCTACTTTTATTCAGGAATAAAGATGAGTTACTAGACACTTTTTATCCTTTAATCTCAAGAGGGTCTAAGAATATCTGGATCACTGATTATTACTTAAATTTAAAATTGTGACGTTGAAGTCAGTGTAGGTTTGCTGTAAATCATTTCATTCTATAATCCACAACTGGTTTAGCTAGGTTTTTGTTTATTTATTTATTTTTAAATACATAAGATTTTAAAAATTAATTTATTTGTTATTGGATAGAGACAGAGAGAAATTGGAAGAGAAGGGGGAGATAGTGAGGAAGAGAGACAGAGAGACACCTGCAGACCTGCTTCACCGGCTGTGAAGCGACTCCCCTGCAGGTGGGGAGCCGGGAGCTTGAACCCGGATCCTAACTGGTCCTTGCACTTTGCGCCACGTGCACTACCGCCCAACTCCCGTTATTTATTTATTTATTTATTTTGGTTTTTGTTTATTTTTAAAACTTTATTGAATGGGGGCCCAGCGGTAACACAGCGGGTTAAACATACATGGCGCTAAGCGCAAGGATCAGCATAGGGATCATCTGTTTTCCATCTACACCACGCCTCGGCCTCGCATGAGCTTAATGTGCAGCTTGGCGATACGAGAATCCGGCATGAAGCCCAGCCAGTCTATCTTGGCGTTACTCTCGATCGCACTCTGTCATTTCACAAACATCTCATAAAAACTGCAGCAAAGGTGGGCGCGAGGAATAACATCATTGCAAGACTGGCCAGCTCCTCATGGGGCACGAGCGCTTCCACACTACGATCATCATCTCTGGCATTATGCTATTCCACTGCAGAATACTGTGCCCCAGTATGGTTCCGTAGCCCCCATGTCCACTTGGTCGATTCCAAATTATATTCCTCCATGAGGATCATTTCTGGAACCATCCGTTCCACCCCGGTTCCATGGCTGCCAGTTCTTAGCAACATCGCCCCGCCAGATATTCGTTGGGATGCGGCATCATCTAAGTTCATTTCCCACGTCTATGCTCGACCGGACCTGCCAATTTACGCGGATATCTTCGCCCACCCTGTCCAACGCTTGACGTCTCGTCACCCAATCTGGTCCCCTATGCCTACACTGAACTTCTCTGTTCCAGTCTCTTGGAAACAGAGTTGGCAGTCAGCTGAGGTAAAGAACAAACACCTCATCACAGACCCCTGCAAGCGTCAACCCGGCTTTGACCTAGCACGTTATGATTGGGCCCTCCTCAATCGCTATGGAACAGGCCATGGCCGGTGCGCCACTATGTTCCATCGCTGGGGAGCCAGAGACGACCCGAACTGCCCCTGTGGCTACAGACAGACTATGACCCACATAGTCAACGACTGCCACCTCTCCAGATTCAAAGGAGGTCTCGAAACTTTACATCAGGCTTAACCTGATGCTGTTGACTGGCTACGGAAGAAGGGCAAACGCTAGAAGAGGAAGCGTAGGGATCCCCGTTTGAGCCCCCGAGGCTCCCCACCTGCGGGGGGGGGCGTGTTGCTCCACAAGTGGTAAAGCAGGTCTGCAGGTGTCTATCTGTCTCTCCCCGTCTCTGCCTTCCCCTCCCCTCTCGATTTCTCTCTGTCCTATCCAACAATAACAACAGAAATAACAATAATAACAACAACAATGATAACCAACAAGGGCAACAAAAGGGAAAAAGTAGCCTCCAGGAGCAGTGGATTTGTAGTGCCACCGTGTCCCAGCAATAACCCGGGAGGCAAAAAAAAAACAAAAAAACAAAAAAACAACAAACTTTATTTAGTTATTATTTGATAGGCCAGAGAGAAATTGACAAGAAAGGGGGATAGACAGGGAGAGATGGGGGCTGGGCAGTGGCGCACCTGGCTAAGCAATTCATGCAAGGATCCAGGTTGGAGTACCCAGCTCCCCACCTGCAGTGAAGTAGATCTGCAGGTGTCTCTCTCTCCCTCTCTATCTTCCCCTACCCTCTCAATTTCTCTCTGTGCTATCAAATAAAATAGAAAAAATATCTCTCAGGGGTGATGGATTCATATTGCTGGCACTGATCCCCAACAATAAACCTGGAGGCAAAAAAATGTAAATGCTGAAAAGTGAGATAAAAAGTACCATTTAGGGGGTTGGGCAGTAGCTCAGCTGGTTAAGTGCACATGGCACAAAGAGCAAGGACTACCTAAGGATCCCAGTTTGAGCCCCTAGCTCTCCACCTGCAGGGGAGTCGCTTCACAGGCAGTGAAGCAGGTCTGCAAGTGTCTGTCTTTCTCTCCCTCTCTCTGTCTTCCTCTCCTCTCTCCATTTCTCACTGTCCTATCCAACAACGAACGACATCAACAATAACAATAATAACCACAATAAGGCTACAACAACAAGGGCAACAGAAGGGGGGGCATGGCCTCCAGGAGCAGTGGATTCATGGTGCAGACACTGAGCTCCAGCAATAACCCTGGAGGCAAAAAAAAAAAGGGGGGGAGTACAATTTAGCTGCAAGTCACCTGATTAGAAAATTTGAAAGAGGGGAGGAGGAGACAGAAAGAGAGTAGCACTGTTTCACTACTTGTGAAGCTTTCCCCCATAAGTTGGGGGCTGGAGGCTTGAATCCAGAACCTTGTGCATAGTAAGATGTACACTTAACCAGTTGTGCTACCACCTGGCCCCAGTTTAGCTAGATTTGTATAACTCCCAGTGACCTGAGGGTATTCAATGTACTTACTCTTTGAGGTAAGATACAAAACCATGCTAGTTTTCAAGTTCAAACACATCTTTTGAAGAACAACAAATAAAAAATATACTACAAATTTATGCTTATGGAAGCATAACTGCTATCTCATCCCAGAATTCCAATTTGAATATAAATAAGGCAGGGAGTCAGTCTTGCCATGGGTCTGATGTGTACATGAAACCAGGCACTGCCATCTTCTGTATTCCTTATCAAAGTTCTCATTGTTTGGTTCTCATGGGCCCATGTCTCAGGAGCAGAGAAAGAAAGACACCGGACTTTGCTTAGAGGAAAGTCCCTCAGCTTCAGTACTTTTGCTCTGTTCCCTTCTCACATGAAAAACTTTAAACAAATAGAGAAGTTGATAGCATTGGGCAAGAATATGCATATACTTGGCATGTAGATGCTACAGTTAATAATTTCTTATGCTTCTTTTGTTCCTCACTTTCTTTTTTCCTTCTTTTTTAAAATTTTTATTTATAAGATGGAAATATTGACAAGGCTATAGGATAAGAGGAGTACAATTCCACACAGTTCCTAACACCAGAACTCCATATCCCCATCCCTTGAAAGCTTTTCTATTCTTTTTAAAAATTTTAAAATATTTATTTATTTTCCCTTTTGTTGCCCTTGTTGTCTTTTTATTGTTGTTGTAGTTATTATTGTTGTTGTTATTTATTTCATTGTTAGATAGGACAGAGATAAATGGAGAGAGGAGGGGAAGACAGAGAGGGGGAGAGAAAGATAGACACCTGCAAACCTGCTTCACTGCCTGTGAAGCTATCCCCCTGCAGATGGGGAGCTGGAGGTTCGAACCGGGATCCTTAAGCTGGTCCTTGAGCTTTGTGCCACCTGCGCTTAACCTGCTGTGCTACCACCCGACTCTCAGCTTTTCTATTCTTTATCCCTCTGGGAGTATGGACCCAGGATCATTATGGGGTGCAGAAGGTGGAAGGTCTGGCTTCTGTAATTGCTTCTCCACTGAATATGGGCATTGACAGGTCGATCCATACTCCCAGCCTGCCTCTCTCCTTAATGGGTCAGGGATCTGGGGAGGTGGGACACATTGGTGGGGTCATGTGCCCAGGTAAGTCAGGTTGGCATCATGGTAGCATCTGGAACCTGGTGGCTGAAAAGGAGTTAACATATAAAGCAGAACAAATTGTTGACTAATCACGAACCTAAAGGCAGAATATTGCAGATGAGGATTTGGGGTCTCTATTTTGGGAAAAGCTAGTAGGTCTATTTTAGGCATGTTCCAAGAGGCCCATGAATACTAGTTTTTGCTTGAGCCTGACATCTAACATGCAGGTGGACTCAAGTTGTTGTCTGGGGAGATGGTGCCATAGTTGGGAAAAGGACTAGAAAGCTGGATAAGGGAAGAGAGTAGTTCACAAATATGGGAAAGGTGTATAAATATTGTTAACTGTAGGCCCCATCGATTTGATCTGGGCCCATATTCAGCACAGGAGCCTATGTAACCTCTGCATCCCTGTAGGCCTGAGCTCACATTCTGTGCTCATGGCTAGGAACATTCCAGGCTGCACTTTCAGGACCCATCTTTCTCGAGTGGTAGGTAGAGTTATGTTGTCCAACCTCCCTTTGGAGAATAGAACAGTCCCTACCATTGTTGACCCCCATTGAGGGCAGCGTCCTATAGGTGCCCACAAAGGGGTCTATTATGTTTTTCCTGAAGGAAATGATCAGTGACAGTGGTGAGAGAGATCTGTTAGAGGTCTAGGCCCATCATGTCTGTGTGGGAATCCCAGAATTCACCCCAGTTGATGGGGTGGCATGGTGGGTGACTAAAGAGTCATCATTAAAGTATGCTAGTCTCTTGCCCTTATTCAGCTTCTGTAGCCCTTACTTTGTCTGACAAGGTTAGCTTTGGAGTGATTGAGGGAAGTAAAATAGGAAGTAGGTGAGGAGAGTACCTAGGTCTAAGTAGCTACTATGTCATTAAGTACTTTATTTAAAAAGTGTCCTTTTTAGGTCTTTCTACTTTCTTGCTGCAGTTATTGACTCACTGCAAACTATTGTGCCCTTTTGCTTTAAAATATATATTTTGCCCT